>NC_056730.1:546849420-547149420 GCF_019279795.1 Protopterus annectens | reverse complement strand
ACGGAAGGACTGTGGCTGACCAAGTTCGCAGATGACTGCAAACTGGGCACCATAATAGACTCTCCAGCCGACACAAGCATCCTCCAAAAGGGCCTCATAGAAACAGACAACTGGTGCCAGAGCCATGGCCTGAAGCTAAACGCCAAAAAGTGTATATTCATCCCCTTTGGCAAAAACAAAGTGCCCACAAATTACCACATAGGTGGTAATCCATTAAGTACAGAAGAAGTAATTAGGGACCTGGGGACCCAAGTTGATAGCAATCTCTCATTTGACAACCACGTGGCCAAAGTGGTTAGAAAAACATTTTATATAGCCCACCTAATCATGAAGGGATTCACATCTAGATCAGGGGAGGTCATCGTGCCTCTTTACTCATCCCTCATCAGGCCCATAATTGAGTACAATGCCCCTTTTGGGATGTACCTTACCAGACACCTGCAGCAACTGGAAAGACCCTAAAGGTACCTCACCAAGAGGATCAAAGGGCTCAAACAGATGCCATATGCTGCCCGGTTAAAGAAACTCCAGCTCTACTCAGTGGCATACCACCTGTTCAGAGGTGATCTGTGCCTGACGTATAAAGCCATGTCCAACCCGGAATTAATGGACATGCTGCACCTCAGAAAATCCAAATCCTATCGAGCTACGCTCGAGACTTGAACCTCAGCACTGAAATAAATAGGACATGCTGGAGGGACAGATTCATAACCCAGAGGCTCCCTTCACTCTGGAATAAAATCCCAGTCCAGGTTAGGCAGAGTCCCTCATTGACTCTCTTCAAGAGGAATCTTGATGAGTGGATGGGTGATCGTAGGTTTACCCCGGGTATGACTTCTGTGTCACTGTTAGACAGAGGCACAGTATACTAACCTCAAAAAAAGGGCATAGCAAAATTAATTTAAAATGGGTGGCGAAAGCCAAACACATTCTGGCTAGGCTTATAAAGGCCCTAGGGCAAATAGCCTAGTATGAACCTATGAACTGCTTTAAGATGACTCAAATAATCTGCAGAGGCTTTCTCTTCCTTTTGCCTACATGCCTGACACACTTTTGTAATTTACCAATGTTCTCCTTTTATCTATTAGTGCATTTTCTGTGGAAGTGAAATTTGTTATTTTAGCCTTTTCAAGTAACTGTGTTCTTATTTCATTTGAAGCAACTTCCTGAAGCAGCTAGTTTAAATCTGTCAAAGTAGGGTTGCAATTTTTTTTTAATTCTACCTTAAACGTTTATGGAAACCTTTTTTCTTTCAGTGGGAAAACATTTAGACATAATATGCAAATCAGCATTACCCCCCCCCCCCCATTTTTTGTCTCTCTTCTTTTTTTTTTTGTAAAGGTGCCAAAAATAAATCTTTTGCAGAGGCAAAAGCCTCTTGTCATACTCTACCATGTGAGCGCTTGTGATGAGCCACAGGAGTGTCAAACACTAGTGCTCCTGTTGGAAAGGTAGAAGCTTGTTGAGAATGATAGGAAGAAGAAGAAAGGAAAACCTTTTTGATTGCAGATGCCTGTTCTAAAGATAAGAAGTGAGCAGGAGAACTAAGTTGAGATGTAACAGCACCACGCTCACTGTGTATTCAAAAATGCAGAGGTCTGAGAAACAGCAGATTCTTGTACAGGGGCCACCCATACTGGTAGATATGGGGGTGTGGGGTGCAGTAGCTACTAGAGGATTATTATCCTCTTTAAAAGTCTCTGCTTTTTTTTTCCAAACCTGCCAAAACAGGATAAAGGGATCCTTTTTTTTACTGGTCTGTACTGCTTTCTTAACGTCTTTTACTTGTTGCAACAACTGTTTATTAGTATCCTGTAACCCCCTTAATGCTGACTCTTTTTCCCTTTCAAGAGCTTCGGTATACCAAGAGTAAAATACTGACATTTGTTACTCACTTAATACCTTTCAAGTTATGAATTTATTCCTATCATAAGTTTCATTTAATGGAAATACTCCATCAGAACAATTTTTAGTAAGCTGAAATCAGTTATGCAAATGCTTACAACTTCCATTATTTTAACTATGATACATAAAATATGCAGGTGTTCCCTTTTCAGGGATTCAGTCAGTCTTTTTCTTTTTTTTTTTTGTGTGTCTTTTTGTAAACTTACCTTACAGGTCCTGGATCCTGGCAGTTTAGTGGAAAGAAAACTATATCAATCCACACACCGTTCAGGGAGGGGACATCATGCAGTGACAGAGGAGAGGTTTTGGTCAGCCTTTTTCACACCACCCCTTGCTTTCATTGCATCACGAGCTGAAAAGTTACAGCTCCAGCATTGCAATTGGGATAATTGTGTCCAAAACTGACCAGTCGTTTGGACCCTCTGAGGGTACTTTCACACAGTCACACCTGGATGTGATTTAACAACAGACGCACTTACATTTCAGCATGCTGTAGGCACATGAATTTGAAGTAACTCTAATTTTAACTTTTTTGTCTCTCTCTCTCTCTGCAGTCATACTATCTGCAATCATAATATCACACAACAGCACAGACATCAGTCGTACATTAAAGCAGCAGAAAGCAGTCATACCTCTTACCTTTTTTCCCTGAGGGTACCACCCTCGACACAAGGCACCTCCTTGTGTTAAATTGTCTCACTTATATATAAGTGAGACAGTTTCACACAAGGAGGTGCCTTGTGTCGGCTCAAATTATAGTGGCGGGTCCCACAGCAACTAAGGACAAATTGTTACTGTATATAGATATACAGTAACAATTTGTCCTTAGTTGCTGTGGGATCCGCCCACTATAACCTTGAGGGTACCGCCCTCAACACAGGGCACCTTCTTGTGTTTGTTGTTTTATATATTAATAAACTTTTTGTTAAGTCTGGTGGGAACCGCCCACTATTACTTTTACATACAATGAATAAGCAAATTTCTGTCATTCTACAAGGCAGCAGATACCACATACCGAACAAGTAACTCATACTTAAAAAGCAAAGTCAAGCATTCAACAAAACAGTACTTAAAAGCAAGGTTAGTCATTGAACAAAACAGGACATATGATGTACTTAAAAGCAGTCAGTCATTTAACAAAGCAGTACACAGTATATACTTAAAAGCAGTCAGTCGTTTAACAACACAATAAACACATTGCCGCTATTACTTTGAACTGCAGTTTTTTTTTAAAAAAAAAAAAGAGGAAAGAAAGACATTTTTTTCCCAAAGCCATTTTACAATGCTTAGCCTATATGTTTGCATACCTTGAAAAGTTAAGTGTCCGAGCTCAGACCATTCCATACAAAACTGTGTGGAATTCACAGAAGAACATTCTGTACTGGGCCCTTATAATTCATTCCACAGTGTTCCGCAGCAAGATCAAAGTTCAGATTGCCAGCACGGCACCAAAATGTTAAAGTGCAGTTTAAAATGCACATAAATAACATTAATTACCTTTAGTCTTGAGTTAAGAATAACTCTTCAAGATGTGCAAAACGTTATCCTTTTATTTAAATCCACATACGTCAGTGCTGGACACTGGTCAGCCTATCTTGTTTGTGTCTTTCGGCTTTTCCCGGTTAGAGGTCGCCACAGCGGAACTCCAGTCTGCTAATGATTGGTAGTTGATTTTTACGTGCCGGGTTACCAGCCCTTATGCACAACCTTCAACGAAGGTACGCCAATTCACGCATGTCTCCATGCAGAAGACGCTGTAGCTGAGAATCGAACCGGACAGCAGGATTTCTGCAGACCCTCGCTTAATGCTGCACATGAGCAATCATGTTTTTTAGTACCAATAATGTTTTAGAAAAGTACAGGCCACTTGGCTTGTTAAGCAGTCTTGTTTCCTAACTGTGTACATTTTAGTACCAGTACATTGTAATTTCCCAGCATTCCTTGTAACTATCCATCCCAGCCTGGGAAGGTCAAAGCTTACAATACAGTGTGTTCTTTCTTGCTTTCAGAAACCAATCTATGTAACATCCCTTAACTCCTTCAGCACTTTTTTTTTACATTCAGTCATCTGTTAATACAATTGCAGCTTGATATTAGAATGCAGTTGTGAAACACTCAGAACTACAATAAGTAATTGTGATTTGCATAACTATGCATCTATATTACATATATTTTTTTAACATGAACAAGTATTAAAGAATTCATCAAACATGTTTGTGAAGAAATTGTAAGTTGATATGCATTTCGTGAAGAATAATCATGAATGATACATTTTTCTCTAACAATACTTTCAGTCATCCTTTGTTAAAATCTCCTTTTCCCATTCCCATTTTTATCATCATTATGTCTTTCTACTTTGATTTGTAACCTTTTTTTGTTTGTGTTATGCAAGTGAGCCTCAGTTGTGTACCTCTTAACTATCCCTTCAAATCAGGTAGTCATGAACCACCTTGTTCTGGGGGAAGAAATGGCTTATCCCACTTAACTCTTTCCCTCTTAAATAAATTAATTTAACTTTTTTGTTAAGGTTCACAACTTCTTCTATGGTTAATAAACACATACCTAACCTATATATAAAAATTAAAGGAACTACAGGCATTTTCTCTGCTTGTATCCTGCTATGTGTATACATATTATGAGCTTCCATCTTCTCAGTTTTTGTTTTATCTTTTGTTTAGTCTCTGCACATATCTTTAGCTGCCTTAATAGAGTCCTTTTCAATTCTTGCACCTAAATATTTGTCATATCAGGTCCTTATAAATATAGGTATTGTTGAGCTAATTCATACTTTGGCACATAGTTTACTGCTATAGCCTTTTTTAATTTAATTTTTTTTATATCCTGAAAAGACTTGAAACTGTCTCAAAAAGTTGCACAACACTTAAATGTCTTTTTTTTGCAGTTATGTATAAAATAATGTCTGTGAATGAAGCTAACTTTTCCTGTTTACTATACTAGTTATATTCTCAAATTTGACAATCCATTATTTTCTTTGCCATTGGCTGCAAGTATAAAGCAAATAATTAAGGGGAAAGAAGATGCCCTTGCCTGGTTCCTCTCTTCAAATGCACCTTGTCAGAGAAGGACCCACCCACTTTAATTCTTGCCTCTGACATTTGTAAATTCTCGTAATTAATCCTTTTATTTTATCAGGAACACAATTGCTACCATTACTACTACTACTTCTTTCGGCTTTTCCCGGTTAGGGGTCGCCACAGCAGATCACCTGTCCACTCATGATTGGCAGTGGAGTTTTGCGGTGTCTAGTTGCCAGCCCGGTGCTCGACCTTCCACAGAAGGGACATACACACACGCACACACGCACACACGCACACACACACACACACGCGCACACTCACACCTAGGGCCAATTTAGTCTCTCCAATACACTTACAGCCTGTCTTTGGGATGTGGGAGGAAACCAGAGCACATGGAGGAAACCCACGCGACCACAGGGAGGACATGCAGACTCCGCACAGAAGGCACCCCGGCCGAGGGTCGAACCAGAGAACCTCTTGCTGTGAGGCAGCAACGCTAACCGCTGCACCACCGCGGCCGCCCTGTACTCGTAAAATTCAACCTAACTCTTAAATGCTTTTCCTGCATCAAGATCCACCAACAGTAGCTACATTTTTTATACTTTGCTTCCCTTTGGTTCATCATTCTATTAATGTTGTGAAATGTTTGCTTCCCCATCACAAAACCACCTTGATCCGTATCTATCAGTTTTGGCAGCACCTTTGCCATTTTCTTAGTATAGACATAAAACTTTACAGTAATGGTTTTAAATTAAAATTGGTCTATATGAACCTGGATTTGAAGGGTCTTTACTCTCTTTGGGTAATACAGCCACTGCAGCTTTCTTCCAAGATGCTGGTGCTGTCCCTCCTTTTAAAATATTGTTAAATAAAGTCTTCCAGATCATCATTACTTTCTCCCCTTCTAACTTCCAAACTTCCACAGGAATTCCAGGTATTCCTGGAGACTTCACAATTGATTGATTTTTACATATCCATTTTTGTTTCGGCTCAGCTGCCTTAGCTATTAATTATTGAGCCTCAACCTCCTCTAACTATAGTGTAGTGAATTATTCCATAAATATTTTTATTTGTGCCTTTCCTTGGTTTCCCTATTCCATTTCTTTAAACAAGTTTGCATGGAATTTCCAAAATATCTCTAATACCTCTGCAGGATCTCTGGATGTTCATCATATTGATCAGTGCTGCAGTAGCCTGAGCTGTATGGGTTATATTGTGCCATCGATACAACAGTCTGCCAACTTCCAAAGCTTCAGAGCACCTTCCACATGCATAAACCATCAGTCAGCTTGAGCTGAGCTGATAGACAGGTTTGTGTACCGAACCCTTCATAGTATTCTGCTCCTGAAGAGTACGCCCCGTTGAGGCTTTTTAGGATCAACAGTTGGCTTGTGCTCTTCCTGTGCTGTGCATATAAGTTTCCTTTGGGTGAAAACTCTTCCATTAAAAAAATTATGTTATGTGGTCCAATCTCGCCTACATTCTTACTCACGGGTTCGGAGCAGAGTATCGGCTCCGACTCGGCCAACTTTTATTTTCTAGCACAAAGTCTCTAATTGGCTGGGCTGAACAGGTATCCCATGTTGCACTGCTCCATAGCCCCAGATCTCGTTTGCCGCTTGTGTAGCTAGGACGTGGTCTCGCTTGGCTGTGGCTAAGTACCTTTAAAACTTCTTTTTCTCTCAGAAAATTGTGGTTTTTCAAACAAAAGCTATTTTAATAGCTATTTTTCCTTGTTCGTTGTTGTGAAATTGTTGTGAGAGTGTTTTGGGTATCCCTTCTGTTCCGGTGGCTAGGCCCGTTTAAATTAGAGGACCTAGTCCTCCTTTTTTGTGTAAAGTTTATTTGATTCTTTTTTCTGTGTAGAGAGTAGTTTTTTTCCCTTGTGTTAGTGTGTGTGTAGACTCCCAAAGAACCGTTAGAGATTCTTTGGCTGTTTTGTTGTGATAGTAGTTTCCTGCCTTGCAGTTTTTTTTTTCCGGCTAGGTTCCTGTTGCTTGTGCTTTGAATTTGGTGCATAATTCTCGGTTAAGATGTCTAAGGATCAAAAGGATCATAAACCTTCGGGTTTTAAGAAATGTTCCAAATGTAACTACAAGATGTCCATTACAGATGGACATTCCATTTGTGTATACTGCCTAGGGGCAATTCATTTACAAGAGTCCTGTAGTTTTTGTCACGCCTTCAGTCCGAGGGTGCTACAGGAAAGGAAAAACAAACCTATACTGAAGGGTCTCCTAAAACCTTCTTTTGAGGAGTCTTTAGACTCTTCCTCTAGTACTCAGTCTAAGTCTAAGACTTCGAAGGCGAAGAAGAGATCTCCGGCTCTATCTGTCTCCACGGAGCCTTTGGAGAAGACTTCGAAACTGGATTCTACCCCCCTCGGCTCCTCTGTCCTCAGGGCCGCAGGAGGTATCTGTTGTGCTGGAATCAACCTCGGCTCCAATTGTATTGGAACCCATTCGGAGCCGGTCACCCAGTGTTAGGCATGGGTCTCCAAACAGGAGATCCCAGTCTCCATCACTTTCCTCCAAATCCTCCAGGATTTCTGATTTGGATGTTGATAGGGTGGTTCAGAGGCTCCTGCAGTCACCGGTGTTGGCAAAATTATTTTCGGCTCCGACCCATTCGGCTCCGAAGCCTGTCCCGATGGTTCCTCCTCCGAGCACTTCCTTGTCTTCGGAGCCAGAGTGCTCCGCTCTGAGTGATGTTCTTGTGCCGGCTCCGATACCTCTCAAGGGTTTATCGGTGCTGACGTCGGCTCCAACCATGTCGGCTCCATCCTCTGGTTTCAGAACTCGGGTCTCCTCTGTTCTATGCTGAGGGGGATACTTCGGGACTCCTTCGGTTCCGAGCCTCCCTCTAGGCGCATCGGCTCGGGGGAGGCCGGTCGGTCCTCGGATTCGGGGGGACCCGCCTTCGAGGCCATGAGGAGCGCATTGGCCAGATCTTCAGTTACATCACCTGGATCGGTCATTCTGTCCAATTCCACCCCGGCTAGAACCTCTGATGTCCCCCTATCAGTAGATGTCAGAGCCCAAAGGTCTTGGGATACCCCCATGAGCGGTTCCCAGCTTTCTGAGGACCACTCGGAGTCTGTGCCTGAGGATCCCCCAAGAAAGAAGTTGTGCAAGAAGAAGCACATAGACTCCCAGGACGAGTCTCTCACTTCTGATACCGACCTTGAGGAGTCAGAGGGGTCCCCCAAGTCGTCCTCCGATGACGTCTCTTTCTCTGACATCCTGGAGATTTTGAGGCAGAGAGGCGACTGGCTGTCCATGACCCCCTCTGAGGAGGAGTTGGTATTCCTCAAGGCCTTTGGCGCTCAACCCTCCGCCTCCTGGGTGTCTCCACCCTTCGACAAGCTCCTGGATTTAATTTGTCGAAGGGTGTGGGAGAATCCTGATTCGGTGGAACCGGTACCCAGACGACCTAATAAGTTTCTTTCAGCTCCCCTGGGGAAGGAGTTCCTGTCCAAAGGGGTTTCTGTAGATGCCATGGTGGTGGTGGCGGCCACTCAGCAGGAAGTAGCCGAGCCTTCTTCCTCCGTCCATCCTCCTAACAAAGGAGTCCAGGAGTATGGACAGGTACGGGAAGCATACCCTTTCGTCAGCGACCTTCACCCTATGGTCGCTGAATTACCTTTGTCATTTTACTCAGCTCCAGAGAGATCTCCTTAAGGAGTTAGGAGATACTCTAACGGGTAAGGTACCTGAGGCGTTAGCGCAGACTGTTAACACCCAGTTGTCTACCCTTGGTTCGATTGTCAACTCGTCCATGAGGATCATATCTTATTCAGCCGAAGGGGCGAGTAGGGCAGCTAGTTCAGGAGTAGTCCTCAGGAGGCAAGCCTGGATGCGCCTGTGTCATTTCACGGAGGCCTTCAAGTCTTCCTTCACTGACGCCCCCTTTGATGGGTCCTCACTCTTCGGGACCAAAGTGAAAGACACCCTCACCAGATGCGAGCAAGAGGGAAAGACCCTGTCTGCCATAGGGGTCCATTTTTCCCTCCCTTCTAGGCCTTAACCCAAGGTTCAGAGAGGAGGGAAGATGTGGTTCAAAAAATCACAGAAATCTTTCCCTGCAGCTCAAGGTGAGTCCCACTCCAGAGGCAGAGGAGGGGGAGGCTATTCTGGAAGGCGTTGCCCCAGGGGCAGAGGAAGCCCCCGCAACTCGGGAGACCGTGATTCCTTTTGTGGGTCTTCCTACCATCGTTCCTGATGTGTTGCCTGACTGTGCTATTCCAGAGCCAGTCGGGGGCCGCATTTCGTTGTACCCGGAAGCCTGGGAAACCATCACCCAGGATCGATGGGTGCTTCAAATAGTTACCGGAGGTTATACCATCCCCCTTTTTATCAGAGCTCCCTCCAGTCAAGAGAATCCCGGATGTTCCACCCAGTCAAAGGGATCACGCAGCACTAGAAATTTCAAAGCTGCTGGAAAAAGGAGTCATCCAACCTGTCCCCTCAGACCAAATCGGATTAGGGACTTACTCAAGACTCTCTTTGGTGCCGAAAAGAACAGGGGACCTGAAACCCATTCTGGATCTCAGCCGACTGAATCACTACGTTCTGAAGTCTAAGTTCCAAATGGTCACCCTCCAGTCCATTTTTCCGTTGCTGGGAAAAGAAGTATGGATGTGCTCCATCGACCTCAAGGATGCTTACTACCATATCAAAGTGGACAGGGCATCCAGGAGTCACTTGCGCTTCCGGCTGGGAGCCAGTCTTTACCATTTTCTTGCCTGCCCTTTGGTCTCACCACAGCCTCCAGGGTGTTCACCAAGTGTTTGACGGTGGTGGCAGCTCACCTGAGACATCAAGGATTCCAAGTGTTTCCTTACCTGGACGACTGGCTCCTCACCACCCCCACCAGGCATCTTCTCATTCGAGCCAGGGAAGCTACCATTACCATCTGTCAGTGACTAGAAATTACCTTGAACTGGAGAAAGTCTGCCTTGCTGCCCTCTGTGTGTCACATTTATAGGCGCAGAGCTACACACCGTTCGAATGCGGGCGTTTCTGCCCCAAGAAAGGATAGAAGTGTTGCAGAATCAGGTTCACGCATTATTACCCCTCAAGAAAGTTCAGACCAGATGGGTTCTCCAGCTCCTGGGATCCATGGCAGCCACCATCATGTTAGTACCTCTAGCCAGATTACACTTGAGGCTTCTGCAGTGGCTCCTCTTTGCCCAATGGTCCTTTCAGGAATTTCCCCTTTCTCACTTGAATCCTACTCATGGATCGGTGCAAACAAGACCTCCGTTGGCGGCTATGCTCCACCAATCTGGACGAGGGAAAACCGTTTGTTCCTATGTCACCTGTTGCCACGGTGACCACGGACGCCTCCCAGATGGGGTGGGGGGGCATTATCTTGGCAGGACGGTTCAAGGCACGTGGCAAGATCACGAGGTACATCTGCACATCAATGTTTTATTGATGAGAACGGTGTTACTGGCGTTGCGAGCACTTCAGAGCTCTCTTCCTCTGGGAACGATTGCAATTCACTCGGACAACATGTCCGTTGTGTGGTACCTAAACAAGCAAGGGCGAACCAGATCTTATCCCCTGTGCAGAGAGGCCATGCGAGTGTGACAACGGGCAGTGTCTTCCCAACGGTTTCTAGTGGCAATGCACATTCCGGGGAAGGCTAATGTGATGGCAGACAGGCTGAGCAGAGCTATTCAGATGCCTTACGAGTGGTCCCTGAACCGCCGGGTTGCAGAACAGATTTTCAGCAGGTGGGGTCAGCCTTGCTGCAATCTTTTTGCCAATCCCCTCAATGCCAAGTGCAGCAACTACTTCACACTGATCCCCCCACAGGGGGAGTCACCCAGGGACGCTCTAGTCCACTTTTGGCCCCCTGGTCTGCTCTATGCTTTCCCTCCGTTTCCTCTGTTACCAAGAGTGATTCAGAAAGCCATATCCTCGGGAAGCAAGATGATTCTAATTGCCCCACTCTGGCCTCGCCAAGTCTGGTTCTCCTTTCTTCATCAATACGCAGTGGACAGTCCTTGGATTTTGGACCCCAGTACCAGACCTACTGACACACATGTCGGGACAGTTCCATCCCTCCCTGCGGACCCTCCAGTTTGACAGCCTGGCTACTCCACTTCCATCGTTAGTCAAACTTCATCGTTTTTTACCTGAGATAGTGCACATTATATCCTCTTCTCATAAGTCTTCCACCAGGAACATTTATTCCAGCAAGTGGAAAAGATTTTCTATTTGGGCTCATGCCCAGGGACTGGACCCTTACACAGCCCCAATTCCTGCTGTTTTGGAATTTTTATCCATGCTCTTTCGGCAGAGTTCTGCTCCTGCTACCATTAAGGTCCAGCTGGCTGCTATTTCTAATTTTCATACCTCTTACGAGCCCTCTCTTATGGCCCATAAACTCTGTAAGGCCTTTTTGAAGGGCACCTTGTTACTCCAGCCTCCTGTGTCAGAACCTATCATGCCATGGGATCTAAACTTTGTTTTGCAAGCCCTGACTTCCCACCTTTCAAACTGGCTGCCACCTGTGAATTAAAGTTTCTGTCTTGGAAGACTGCCTTCTTAATAGCCATTACATCAGCCCAGATGGGTGTCAGAGATACAAGCTCTGTCCATCAAATCCCCATATTTAATCTTTCATAAGGATAGGGTTTCCCTGATACCTAATCCGTTCATCCTTCCTAAAGTAACATCTACTGTTAATCTCAATCAGTCTATTGAGCTGCCAGTTTTCTTCCCTCAATTTTCCAATAAGGCAGAGTTTAGATTTCATCAGTTGGACATACACAGGCAATTACGATTCTACTTACACAGGACAAAACAACTCCGGAAGTCCGACCAACTGTTGGTGTCCTTTTCAAAAAATAGAGCAGGTTCCCCTATTTCTAAGATTACAATTTCCAGATGGATTTCAGATTGTATTTCCTTTATCTGTTCGTCAGCAGGCAGAAGTCTACCGTTCCCCGTCAAGGCTCACTCTACCAGGGCTGTTTCCGCGTCGATGGCTTACCATGCCAGGTTATCTTTGGATGATATTTGTGCTGCGGCCACGTGGGCTTCTCCACACACCTTTATTACTCATTACAAACTAGATGTGGCTTCTAGGGGCCGGGCTACTTTTGGTTCCACAGTTCTCAGGAGTATCTTCCTTTGAGCCTCCCAGGATAGAGGTGCTGGGGACGCTGTCCCGTGAGTAAGAATGTAGGCGAGATTGGACCACATAACATCAAGAAGTTATGTACTCACCATAACGTTCAATGTATGTGGTCCATCTCGCCTCACATTCTTGCGTACCCATCCACCTGCCCCCTTCCTGGAGGATCTGGAGGTGATAATTGATCTGGAGTACCCTTCAGTGTTAGTTGTTTTTTCTTTACTACCCTGGATAGTGTTCTACCTTCCTGGATTGTGGTTGTGCATGAGGTGTGACTGTGAATTGCTGCAAACTAGATCTGGGGCTATGGAGCAGTGCAACATGGGATACCTGTTTAGCCCAGCCAATTAGAGACTTTGTGCAAGAAAATAAAAGTTGGCCAAGTCGGAGCCGATACTCTGCTCCGAACCCGTGAGTAAGAATGTGAGATGAGATGGACCACATACATCGAATGTTATGGTGAGTACATAACTTCTTGTTTTGCTTAGTAGTACTTTCCTGTTCAGGAAGGTTGTTTTAAAGCTAGGAGTCTGTGTTTTAACTTACTGTCATGAGACTGTATTGTACTTTTAAATGATAGCACTGTTTTTTTCCCTGTCATTTTAAAAGTTGTTTAAAGTATTTACATTTGGGGAAATTGTTTATTTTATTTCTTGGGACTAGCTAGGTGTTGAAGCACTTTTTACTTCTGTGAAAAAACTGACTTTTAAAGGCTTTACATTTTTACTGGCTTTTGCTGCTTGTTTTCCCAGGAAAGAGGCACCATTTTTGGCTTAACCATCGAACAAACTGTTGGTCCTGCAGTCAATCCTTCCAGATGCAAAAAGAAAAAGATAAGCAAACAGCCCTTGCTACTACAGCAGGCTAGCAATTTGCCTTAGCCGCAGGTGGTCAACACTGTTGTGATTTACTTATACCTCAAATAGTATATCTTTTACCCTGGATTCCTCTAGTATAGCACCTACACTATGCACTATTTAGCAGGGATTAGCCACGTTCTCTGTGGCTGTTAAGGTCCAATCAGTGGACAGGGGAGAGACAGTCTTATTGGTCCTGGGAAAGGGAACAGGGAAGACTTCCCTGTTTAATCAGAATGTTGTGCCTGTCCCTGGGGAAGGTGCCACTGCCATTAATAACACTGCTGGCCCCATTTTTCCTGTCAAAATGAAACAGAAAACCATAAACATATCTTCTCCACCTCAAATTTCTTTGAACAGGAGTAATTCACTGAGTCTGGCTCAGGGTTTAATTCAGTCCATTGATCCTTCTTATAAACTAGTTTCTGGTAAAATAGAGGGATGGCTCTTTTCTTGAAGAGATTCAAGATTCTAAATCTGCAGAGAAAGGTGAAGGGACTGATGCAGGGTTTTCTCCTTAGATTTCTGATTCAGACTTTGTGAAAAGCTCAGTTTCTAATTCTCCATGTGGGGGTTTCTCTGTTTCCAGAATGTTCTAGTGTTTTCAGTCAAGAGCACTGAGGTTTATCAGTTCCTCAGAAAATACTGTGAGCTGTTAACAGAAGAAATTTCTAGAACATTCACCTATTCCACCAGTTCTGTCAGCTTTGGAGGATGCATGTGTTACTGCCTGTAATTTTTCCGATATTCAGTCAGCTACCCCTACAAAGGCAGATAGAATGTATAAAGTTCCTCAGTCTTAAGTTTTTATAAACTCTTCCCAACCCTGACCCAGCAGCTATAGCTTTAGTTAATCCTACTGCTGCTAAACATTTAGTTAATTCCATTCCTACTCTTTCTGATAAGGATGAGAAGATTATTGATAAACATGGGGGAAAAGTATATGCTTCTGGAACTTTGATTTTCAGGATTTTGAATAGTCAGGCTCACATTTTAGTTTGTTCTAATTGTGAAAATATGAGGAATGTTTTGTCTACATTTTCATGTGAGAAAAAAAATTGCTTTAAATAATTTAGGTTCTACTATTGTACAAGTCGCTGATCATTGTTTACGGTGTATATATGACTTACTTGATTCTTCTCAAAACAGTACCAGTGGTCATAGCTGTGGAAGGGCTGCCTGGCTGCATTCTCAGAACCTCCCAGATTATTATAAAAATTAGATTCTAAATTCTTCTTTGGATAAAGATTTAGTCGTTGACTCCTCTGCTGCAGAGGTGATCAAAACGTGTGATGAAAGGGGTAAGTTGATATAGGGAATATCCAAGATTTTTCTGCCCTTCTTTTCCAAATTATCTAAGAGGATTCTGTAACCCCTCATACAGTTTTGGCAAAAAAATAAGCAGTCTCATCAAAATACAGGTAAACAGATGTTTGAGAAAAAATGGGAAGGAGGTTCCAAAAAAGAATTGTGGAACCCTTCAAAACCAAGGACAGTCCAACAAGTCAAAATGGCTGTTTAAGGGACCTTGTCTGCTAACCTGGCAGCCCCTTTTTTTCTTCCAGAAAGTCTGAATCTCCACTTTTCTCTTTGGTAACATGTAAGTTTTAGACAAATGGGTTCTGAAGATCATTCATAAAGGTGGGAGGAAATTACGCCATTCCACAGGGTAATCCCTCATCCACCAGACTAGACTCTGTTTCCTGCTGTCCCAGGGAGTGATAGAACCAGTTCCTCTATCCCAGGTGGGAAAAACTTTTTATTCAAGGACGTTTTTAGTGTCAAAGAAAGAAAATGATTGGAAGACAATTCTGTATTTTTCTTTCTTAAACTGGTTTGTTTTAGTGCCCAGGTTCAAAATGCTGTCACTTCACAACCTGTTACCTCCTCTTCCTCATTCAGGTTTCCTGGTTACACTAGATTTAAAAGATGCTTATCTTATCCATATTCATCCAGATTTCAGACGTTTCTTAAGGTTCTGTGTGTCTGGATCACATTATCAGTTCTCTGCTTAACCGTTTGGACTGTCCATTGCATCAAGGGTGCTCACAAAGTATCCTGCTCCAGTAATAGCTCATTGCAGGCTACAGGATGTCAAAATTTTTCCATCCTGAGATGTCTTGCTTATCTTTGCGTAGTCTTTTCTTAAAGTGTCGGGAGTCTCCCACTTGGGTGAGATCTCAAGCTGGGATTCCAAGAGAACATTCAAAAGCCTTTTTTGACTCCTTCGCTCAGGATTGTGTTACTGGGGTAACATCTAGACACTTGAGTTTAATACACCAAACTTGAGTTTAAAGAACTTTTCTTCTACAGGAAAAAAATAAATAGAGCTATTTCTAAATCTATTTCTAAAGTTTTCCAGGACTTCTGTCAGAACGAGCCAATACCTCAGGATTTTGGGTCTCATGGCATCTGTGATTCTCATGATACCCCTGGCAAGACTCCACATAAGAAAGATATAATGTTATCTGAAGTCTCTTAGGTCCTAGCAACAACATCCTTTGTTATTTCAAATCCCAGTGCTACAATTTATCAGAAGGGAAATCACTTGTTAGAGACCGCAAATATCCTTAAATCTAGGTCTCCCCTTCTCCCTTCCTGTTCCAAAGCAGTCAGTCACAACAGACACATTGGACTTTGCTTGGGGGAGCAGTTTTAGGATGGGTAAAAGTGCATGGTGTGTGAGACACCAAGGATGGATGCAAGGACATAACTGTAAAAAGAGATGTTTGCCCTGATCAAGGCACTCAACTCTCTGAATCATCTTTAGTCCCCAGGACCTCTTTAAAGTTGTTGCAGACAATACCACAGTCATGTGGTACATCAACAGTCAATGGGGAATGAACTTATACCCCCCTTTGCAGGCTAGCCATGTTAGCTTGGGATGTAGCTTTTCAGCACAATCTCACTCTAAAGCAAAACTGTGTGTGGCAGACAACCCGAGCCAGGCAAGGGTAGACCCACACAAATGGAAACTAGATTGGGGTTGGGGTCTTCCAAGATTTGACACATCTGTGAGGAGTTCCTTAAATACATATATTTGCCTCCTTTCTGATAAGTCATCTGGCTAGATTATGTTCCAGAACTCCATGCAAGAAGGCCTGGAAGACAGGTGCCTTTTCTTTTCCTTGGACAAGAATGCTCCTGTATACTTTTCTACCCTTTCCACTGATATCCAGGGTCCTTCAGAAGGACTTCCTCTAGATCATTGTGGTGACTCCCTGCTGGCCCAGGCAGCAGTGGTTCTCCCTTGTTTTGGAAATGGCCAGGTGACCCCTCTTTGAGATCTTAATTTTTTGTTAGAGAAGTTAGTGCTCCATTTGGGCCCGCTAACCTGGCTGACTTGAAGTTCTTAAAAATGGAAAACAGTTTTACTGATTGCTCTAACCTCTGTAAGCATGGCATCTGATTTGAAAGCTCTTATAGTGTGTCAACCCTATCTCATTTCTTCACACTGACAGAGTTTCATTGAGAACTAAAACTTACTGTCTAAAGGGGTATCCAAGTTTACTTTAAGCCAAACTATCCCTACCCATTTTTTTCCTGAACCTAAAATGAGGGAGAAAAGATAATACATACATTGGATGTTCACAGACAACTCTGGTACTGCCTTGATGGAATTAAATCTTTCAGATTTTCAGATCCATTGTTAATTTCTTCTGAAGAGAAAAACAAGGGACAACCTGTGTCAAAGCAAACCGTTTGCAAATACTTTGTCTAAGGCTGTTACCTTTTCTTATGTTCACCACAGAAAAACTATTCCAGGCAAGGTTAAGGTCTACCATACCAGGGCCTTGGCTTAATCTTTGACTTTTTGGAAAGGGTTTAATTTTATAAGTATTTTAGAAGCAGCACCTTGGTCCTCTCTACATACCATTACAAAACACTATAAGCTTGATTCCTTCTGTAGATCTAGATCAGGTTTTGCTAGGGTCATTCTCCAGGGGCTTCTGGACTGTCCTCCTTCCACTTCCCAAATTTAGTAAGTTAGGGTAATCTACCATATAGCTAAGGCTACTGCAGCTGTCATCAGTATGATGAACATAAGTATAGCTGTGTAAGTAAACTTGCCATAAGAATAGATATTTGAATGAGCACTGCACTTTTTTGTTGTTCCTAGCATTAGTATTTCCTTTCTGTAATACTAAATAGCATCAGAGTATACCTTCATTGCCTTCACAATTGTTGTCTCTCATTCTTTAGTCTGTATTGCACAATCAGCAGTTTATGAGCTTGCTTTATTGTCTTACTATGAAAAATATTTTTAAACATTTTTATTAAATGTAATTTTTTAAAGTAGCGCACACATAGTAATTGAAAAGAAAACAAACTATGTTAGCATTTCCTTTTCTATTTTCATGCAGTATACACTTTAACAATTTTCATTCTCTCCAGCATTACATAAATTACTCAATTCCTGCATTTCCTTACATTTCACTCCTCTTAAACACTATCATGTGTGTGTTGTTCCCACAAATTCCAATTAATTCTATGTATTTTATTTAATCTGAAGTAGTTTACTTCATTTGGTCTTCAACCTGTGGGAATACGGATCCGAGCCAGCAAATAATACTAACATCAGCTCCAAGCTCCAGACTCCTCCCCTTACCCATAATACACCTCCACTGCCTTCCCTCCCCAATCTCGTTTGCTGCGATTTTTTATACATTGTATCTTCAGAGCTCAAGCTAGTAGTGGGTGATTTCTTACTGTAAGTTAAACAAATTCTGATGCCCTTCAAGAATGCAACTGCAGTCCTGACATATGGGTTGTCCTGCCTCAGGCAGCCCTTCGGTCGGCCAGATTCCAAAGTCTGGGTCCGGCGTCGGCTGATGTCGCCTCTTCCCCGACGTCAGAGCGGCTGGGGTACAAAAGCATCAGCCGACACCATCTTCTTCAGTCTTTCTTGCCGCGCGGTGCCCGAAGCAGAAGCAGTTCGCAAGTGCTGGTCGGCCAGCTCCTGTGTTTTCAGATACCGAAGTCATCAAAAAGCTAAGTACCCCATTGGGGAACCTTTTCTTGCCTCAGCCGATGTCAGATAAAACTGCAAAAGTTAATAATTGCTTGTCTTGTGGTAAACAAATACCTCATAAGGACTTCCATTCTTACTGCCTTCCCTGCCTCGGCCCAGACCACGACGTCTCGGCCTGTGCTGCCTGTGCTTGCTTTAATAAGCGCACACTTAGGTGCCGGGCAGAATTTGCTGAATACTTTTTTGGGGAAAATTACTCCTATTTCATGCCATCGGAACTACCGACAGCACATATTTCCGAAAAACGGAAGGGCCGGGACCGACTTTCGCGGCCCACGACTTCCACCGACACCACGCTGAAGCCTACCGCGAGTGCATCGGTCTCTTCGGAGGCGGTAATTCAACCGCTCCAGGCCGACGACACCGCTTTACCGCACACTTCGGTCCCGGAGGCTATCCCGGTGGCGGTTGTTGATTTTCCTCCTGAAACCGAAGCCCAAGATTTGCCTGACACCATACCAGTGGACAAAGTTACTCTAGCACGTGGGGCAGCTAGGCCTCCTGTGTCTATGTCCATCAAGGCCTACACACGTGCTAAGGCTGCCAGCCAGGCTAAGTCTCACCCTCCTAAATCTTTTTCACAGGGTCCCACTTCTGATAAACAGATCATGACTTTAGCTGCAGATCTAATTTCTTTAATCAGGGGCTCTCAGGCTCATCCAGACAGAGGTTTTCAGCCGCCGTCAGACAAAAGGCCTAGGGTTGAGCAGGCAGATACCCTTTCCTCAGATGAAGCCTCTGGTGAGTCAGGCCATTCAGATTCCCAGGAAGAATCCTTCCTGGCCTACGAGGATTCTGATGCTGATGAATCCATTCCCTCTGCCTCTCCTCCTGAGGATATTTCTGTCGGGGAAATTCTCCACTCCATGAGAGAGCATTTTCAGTGGCAGGGCCAGGATTTCTCCAACTCCAGGAAAAGGCTTCGGACTTTCCTTAAGTTACCCCAGCACAGGCCTTTGGCTATACCCCCAGTATATTAGATGTATTGGATGATGTGTTCACAGACTCCAGTACTTCTCCTGATTCTCTCCCTCCTGCTCCTGTCAAGCCAGACAGATATTACAGGGTTCCTGAAACTCAAAAACACCTCTTTAAGGCCCACTCTGTGGATCTAGAAACTATTTCTCAGGGGCCCAAAGGAGTGGCCACTTCCACGGCCAAAAATCCTTTACCCGCAGACAGGGAATCTAGGTCCCTGGAGAGGTGGGGTAAAAAAGTTTATACCTCATCCACCCTTGCCATGAGGGCACTTAACTGTCTTTTTCATATGTTTCAGTATCACGATTTCTTGATTGATGATTTGCAGAAAAAGTTAGCCTCTCCTGTGCCTTTAGATAGAAAGGCCTTGCAGGATTTGGTTCATAATACTCAGCAGGTTAGCAATCATTTTCTTCAGTGTGGTTATGATGCATTGGAAGCTTCATGTAGGGCAGCTATGACAGGGGCCGTCATACGTAGACATGCTTGGTTGAAAGAACAGACATTTCCAGATCATGTTAAAGTAAAGCTTCTAGATGCACCTCTGGAAAAAGACAAGCTATTTGGTGCTAATGCGCAGGGTGTGTTGAAATCAATTGAGGAAAAGGCTAAATCAGTACAAACAGTCAAAGATTTCCTCCAGGTTCAGCCACCAAGGTTCAGTAGGAATTGGCCTTCGAAGAATTGGTCCTTTCCAGACACTGACAAGTTCCAAAGGGGAAGAAACAGGCGTGCCCGAGGTAGAGGGCAATACCGAGGCTCCTACAGGGGCCGCCAATGGCAACCAACTAATCAGAGAAGTGGCGCAGGAACTTCTAATGCTCCACAGGGACAATCACAATGACTTGATTTTGACACCGCCGACCAAGGCTCAAAGAGAAGCACCTTTAGGCGGAAAATTATCTTTATTTTCAAAAAATTGGCACGTTTTTACAAAGGACAAATGGATTTTGGACATAATAGACAAAGGTTACAGGTTCCACTTCCATACCTTACCAGCAAGACAAGGCATGCCAAACCTGCCACAAAATCAAAGGGCAGAGGCACTCATACAAGTTTCAAAGCTGCTACAAATCAAAGCAATAGAAAAGGTTCCTCCTCAGGAACAAGGCCAGGGATTCTACTCAAGACTGTTCCTTGTTCCAAGAAAAGAAAAGCAATGGAGACCTATTCTGGACTTGTCTGCTCTAAACACTTTTCTCATTGTGCCCAAATTCAAAATGCTGACGTTACAGCAACTTCTTCCCATGCTGGGCAAGGGGTCTTGGCTGGTTACTCTGGACCTCAAGGAGGCATACCTGCATGTCCCAATCAGACACAGCTGCAGAAGATACCTCAGATTTCTTGCAGGGTCAGAGCATTATCAATTCTCAGCATTGCCCTTTGGCTTATCTACTGCGCCCAGAGTATTCACAAAATGCCTGGCATCAGTAATTGCATATTGCAGACTTCAGGGGATACAAATATACCCTTACCTGGACGACTGCCTTATACAAACGGACAGCAAGCAAGCCTTGATAAGAAACTTGGACTATGCCATTCACTTACTACAGGCTTTGGGATACACAGTCAACTTACAAAAATCAAGACTACTGCCATCCCAAGAAATAATTTTTCTAGGAGCAAAACTGGGCACAAACTCACAAATGGCTTTCCTCACAGAAGAAAAACAAGAACAATTACCAGATTACTTCAAAAGCCTAGCAAAGCACACCCAGATGACTGCAAGGAAAATCCTGCAGGCCCTGGGTTTCATGGCATCTTGCATTCTTCTGATTCCACTGGCAAGACTACACATGAGAAAACTACAATGGTACCTAAAAAGTTTATGGTCTCAACACAGCCACAACTTAGAAGTAATTATTCCACTCATTCCATGTCTACAAAAGGAATTTTTGTGGTGGGCACAAGCAAGCCAGCTAAACAAAGGCATGTCTTTCAACAAACCTCAAGCAAGCCAAACCATTACAACAGACGCCTCAGATCATGGATGGGGGGCGCACATGGAGGGCAGATGCATTCAAGGGCAATGGGCACCCCGGGAATTGCATCTGCACATCAATCAAAAAGAGATGTTGGCAGTGATTCATGCAATCGAGGCCTTCAGAAAATTTCTTCAGCAAGGCCATCTGCTAATAAAGACAAGACGACAACACTGTTATGTGGTACATAAACAAAGAGGGAGGCACCCATTCTTACCCCCTCTGCAGACTAACAATGACTCTTTGGGAAAAGTCCCTGAAACTGAACATACAGTTGCAATCCCAGTTTGTTCCAGGCAAGGACAATGTTCTGGCGGACAGTCTAAGCAGAAACATTATGGACCCGCACGAATGGATGTTGCATCCAGACATTTTTTCACAAATAACTCGTGCATGGGGAAGGCCGGACATAGATCTCTTTGCCTCACACCTCAATCATCATCTGAAGAAGTTCTGCTCAAGGACACACCATCCTCAAGCCTGGAGAATGGATGCTCTCTCCTTCAGCTGGAATTCTCTAGCAATCTATGCATTCCCACCTCTACCATTAATGACCAAAGTGTTACTGAAGATCAAAGCAGAACAACCGAAAGGCATTTTGATAGCTCCAGACTGGCCAAGACAGCACTGGTATCCATTACTAAGGAGCATAACTCGCACCAAGCCGTGGCTCCTGCCTCAATGGCCTCCGCTTATAACTCAGCACAATTACAGGACTGTTCATCCCAACCTGCAAACATTGCAACCGACAGCTTGGAGGATTCCATGACTTCTCCCCATATCTCTCTCTCCAAAAAAGTTCAAGAGATCTTACTGGAAGCACGCAGGCCTTCCACCAGAAAAACTTATTCAGCCAAATGGAAGAGATTCAACATCTGGAATGCCAGCAAGGGTCAGGATGCATCAGTAATGAGCATCCCACAGATACTAGAATACTTGGCAGAAATGCTTCACAATGGCCTTTCATATTCTTCCATAAAAATACACGCTTCAGCAATTTCAGCAAAATACAACTGTGATCCACCTGTGTTTTCACATCCTTTGCTAAGACAGTTTCTAAGAGGGATAAAGAATATCAAACCTCCAAGAAAACCACCAGTGCCTGCATGGGACCTCAACTTCGTCTTGGAAAAATTAACTCTTCCGCCTTTTGAGCCAGCAGCATCTTCAGAATTGCAATTTCTCTCCTGGAAAACAGTTTTCCTGTTAGCAATTACTTCAGCAAGAAGAGTCTCGGAGATACAGGCCCTCATGGCAGTACCTCCATTTCTCATTTTCCATCAGGACAGAGTCTCCTTAAGAACCAATCCTTCATTCATGCCAAAAGTGATATCCAGGGTTTCTCTAACTCAAGCAATTCACCTGCCTACTTTCTTTCCCAATCCTCAAAATAAAGGAGAAAAGCTTCTGCACACTTTGGACATACACAGGCAATTGCGCTACTACTTGGACAGAACAAAGGCCAACAGAAAGTCTGACCAACTATTTGTAGCTTATGCTGCTGGAGTACAAGGAAAGGCAATTTCCAAACAAACAATTTCAAAATGGATTGGAAACTGCATCAGATTCTGCTACTCTTTCCATGGAAAAGGTGTGCCAGCCAATATCAGGCTACAGCCACCTCCACAGCCTTTCTAAGAGGGGTGGCTACAAAGGACATTCTAGAAGCTGCTACATGGAGCTCCGTGCATACATTTTCCAAACATTACAACCTGCCTTTATATTCCAGATCCTGAGCAGGCTTTGCTTCTGCAGTCCTGCAGGGCATTTTAGCTACACCATCCTTATCTTAGATCCTATCACCCCCAGCTTGGCTATGGTATTCAACCCATATGTCAGGACTGCAGTTGCATTCTTGAAGGACATAGTACAGTTTTGTACCTACCATAAATGTAGATGTCCGATAGATATGCAACTTCAGTCAGGTTTTCCCTCCCTCCTACCCCTCTGTAATTCTCTTTTTTGGGTCCACTCCCCCCTTTTTCAAATTAGCTGGGGATATCTGTTATGGTGTATCTGTTTATTACTGTTGTGCATGTCTGGAATTTTTATCCATTCTCTAAATTTAGCCTTCCTTGGAGGGCACCTGGCATCTGGGGCAAGAAACACTGAAGAAGATGGCGTCGGCTGATGCTTTTGTACCCCAACCACTCTGACGTCGGGGAAGAGGCGACATCAGCCGACGCCGGACCCAGACTTTGGAATCCGGCCAACCGAAGGGCTGCCTGAGGCAGGACAACCCATATCAGGACTGCAGTTGCTTATCTATCAGACATCTACATTTATGGTAGGTATAAAACTGTACTTTTAGCTGATTTAGGTTAGTATAGGTACCCTATATCCCCTCCGATCGCTTTGACGTTGAGTGTAGGTTTGTTTAGATAGAGTAGTTTGGCTATGGTCCCCCCCCCCTTTAGTGTTGTCTCTAGTCTAGTGTGGTGAGTGGGCGTGTGTCTGTTAGAGTAAAGAAAGAAAGTTTTTTTTGCCTGTCTTTTTTAAGGCTTCTTTCTTTTCTTAGAGGATGGCTGAAAAGCTTATCTTTAAGCGCTGCACAGAGTGTGGCCATAAGCTCTCCCCAGCAGATGGCACACTCTGTGTGTGTTGTGCTTAGGTGTGACCCACCTTAGTGTGGATTGCTCCATTTGTGAGGGTTCAATCCCCGAGCATTAAAAGATAGAAAGGCCAAGTTGGCCCTCGAAGGTCTTCTGTCTGCTACTGATCCTCCTTCCGCGTCTTCGGCTTCAGTCACAGCAGCTACTGTGATTGCCTCTTCCGCTTGTCTTCTTCTGGCCTCCCCTCCTTCCCAGGCTGGGCATCAAACTCCTGCATCTAAGCCTGGGGTAGCAGAGGAGAGGTAGAGAACGGGAGTGAGAGTCGAAGACGAAGGAAAAGAGGAAGAGGTCCCCTGGACCTCGCTTCTCCGAGCAAGTCGGCACGGATCCATGACTCTCCTCGGCTCCAGTTTCTGAGGTTCTCCCCGGAGCCAGAGGAGGCACGCCCATCCTCCCGGGCCTTGGTTCCCCGACCCGCCAAGTCGGAGTCCATTGCCTCATCACAGTCAACCCGCTCTTTATCGGACATGGATCTGGACAAGATGATGAGGCACTTTATCCGTACACAGATCCAGATGGGGGTCTTGCCAGCCCCCCCCTCCCTCTGGTGGGGGGAGCTCACTTTTTTTTTTTTCAACCCATTTCTCCTTCCCTGCGACCTTCGGCTTTGGAGTTCTTACATCTGAGGTTGTCCTTGGTCGGGGGGGGTGGCACCGATGGTCCTTGTTTCCTCAACGCCAATAGCTGCCTGGAGCATCTCGGATCCAAGCAGTTCGGATCCGAGCCACTCTTGGAGCCAGAGCCGGGGTGACGAATCCGAGGGAGTGGAACCTTTCCCATCGGCTCCGATGTAGTTGGGTCAGGTTCCTACCCTCGGAGCAATGTCCACTTCAGGACAGGCTCCGATTCTCCTGTTGGACCCGGGGAGACTGGCCTCCTTATTAGCTTCCTAGGAGGTCTGCTCTCCTTCGGCATTCGATGTGGTAGAAAGGGTCCTGTCCATCAGATCGAGACCCCTGACCGCCCCCCTCGGACTCTGCCCAGACCCCCTCGGCTCTGTCTACGGTCCCCATTGTCTTACCAGAGGGACAGCCCATGCTCGAAGAGCCCCAGATGGTTCCCCCAGCGGAACAGATGGCTTGCAAGCGCTTCCCTGAGAGCCCCACTGGAGATGTGCCTTGCAAGCATACGTGCAAGAGGAGGCACTTGGACTCCTCTGAGTTCCTAACTGAGGACACAGATTTAGATGATGGGGAGTGATCCCCAAGATCACCTCCCGAGGATGTCTCCTTTGGAGACATCATGGAGATCCTGCGCCAGCGGGGAGGTTGGTCTGCCCCCAAGCCCTCTTCTGATGAGTTTGTGTTCCTGGAGGCTTTCGGCACGGGCCCGTCTACTTCCTGGGTGTCCCCTCCCACAGATCTTTTAGTGGATTTGTTCACCTCGCTGGCATGGAAGGAACCAGATACCATGGAGCCGATCCCCATGTGCCCTGATAAAGTTTAGTCCCCCCATTGACAGATCTTCCTGGAATAAGGGATCCCTAGTGGACACCATGGTGGTAGCAGCCACATCTCAGGAAAGTTCCTCAGTCCACTCATCTGACCGGGAGTCACGGATGATGGACCACCTAAGGAAGTGGGTGTATGCTTCAGCTACCTTTTCAATCAGGTCGCTGAATTACTTGGCCCATGTTACTAAACTCCAACGCGACCTAGTAAAGGAGCTGGAGGAGACTCCACCCAAGTCCATGTCACAGGAGGACAAGGCTTCGTTCTCTACGAAAATGGCCACTGTGAAAGCGGCATCAAATACGTTCATGCGACTCCTCTCCCATGCTACGGAAGGAGCGGCTGGGTCCGGCATGCCCATAAGGTGTAATGCCTGGCTCAGGTTGTGTCAGTTTACCAAACCCTTGAAGGCGTCATTTGCCAATGCCCCTTATGACGGCTCAACACTTTTCGGTAAGACTGTCAAGGAGACACTAGTCCAGAGTGAAAAGAATGGGAATACACTACCATCAGGATCCACTTCTCTAACCCTCAAAGGTCCTTTTCCTAGAACCAGAGATGGCAAAAGAAGATGTGGTTCCGGCAGTCTCAGTATTTCTGGAACACTCTGGGCTCTTCTTCCCCCAGAGGCAGAGGGGGACAGAATAGATGCCGGCCCAGAAGCAGAGGGAGTCCGCGAAACTTTGGGTCTCGAGAGCCATTCTTGGACAGACCCGGGCAGCAACCCTGAGGGGTTGCCCGGCTGCTCTACTCTGTAGGCAGTCGGGGGGCTGATTGTCCTTGCACCCAGCGGCATGGGAGTCCATAACAATGGACTGCTGGGTGCTTCAAATCATATCAAGAGGATATTCTGTCCCCTTCGTGAGTTACCCAATATCTCCCAAACACCTCCCTGACGTTTCACCCATGCAAAGGGAAGCAGCAGCACAGGAAATTTCCAAGCTGCTAGGAAGACGAGCCATAGAAACCATCCCCCCAGATCAGTCCGGATCGAGCTTCTACTCCAGGTTCTTTTTGGTGCCAAAAAAAACGGGGGACTTAAGGCCCATTCTGGACCTCTCTACCCTGAACCAGTCAGTTGCCAAAGAGAAGTTCTGGATGGTAACACTACATTCCATTATGCCGTACCTGCAAGAGAGCGACTGGATGTGCTCGTTAGATCTCCAGGATGCTTACTATCACATAAAAATGCACAGAAGCTCCAGGAGGTCCCTCCGCTTCTGGCTAGGGGTCAATCATTATCAATTTCGAGCCCTACTCTTTGGTCTCACCACAGCCCCCAGGGTGTTTACCAATGTGATGGCAGTTTTAGGGGCTCACCTGAGGCTCCAGGGGGATTCAGGTCTATCCGTGCCTGGACGATTGGCTCCTCACTGCTTCCACCAAGGGTTTTACTTTCCCAAACCAGGGATTACTTTCTGACACTTGCCCTGAGTTTGGGTATCTCAATCAACACATCCAGATCTCTCCTAGAGCCTGTACAGGTAATACACTACATTGGTGCCAGGATAGACACACTCCAGTGAAGTGTTCCTGACCTCGGAGAGAGTTCAAAACCTCAGGATGCATGTCTCCCTGATTTACCATTCTCACCTGTCAAGAGCAGAGTCAGTGTTAAGGGCCCTAGGCTCGATGGCGGCGACCATAACTCTTCTTCCATGTGCTCGGCTTCACATGCAGATTCTTCAGTGAATTGTAGCGGTTCGGTGGTCCCTGTCGGAATTAACAGTAACTTATCCTATCCACCTGAGTCAAGTGTGTCGGTCGTCCCTCATATGGTGGATGAGCTCTCTGGACATTTTGGAGGGATGACCCTTTGTTACAGCCCCGGCCCAAACTACAGTGACCATGGATACCTCCCAACTCGGGTGGGGGGGCATTGTTCGGGCAGGACAGTCCAAGGCCTGTGGTCCCCCATAGAGACCAGTTTGCATATCAATGTCCTAGAGATGAGGGCGGTCCTTCTAGCGTTGCAGGCCCTGCATGCCTTTCTTCCTCTGGGGACGATTGCCATTCAGTCAGACAACATGTCAGTAGTCTGGTATATCAACAAACAGGGAGGGACCAGATCTTACCCCCTTTGTCGCGAGGCCATGAGAGTGTGGGAATGGGCGATGTCCACTGGTTGCTTTCTCATCGCAACATGCATTCCGGGACGGTCCAACATTCTAGCGGACAGGCTAAGTCAGACCATTCTGATGCCTTATGAGTGGTCTCTGAATCTGTCAGTAGTGGAACAGATCTTAAGTGAGTGGGGTCAACCTTGTTGTAGTGGAACAGATCTTAAGTGACTGGGGTCAACCTTGTTGCGATCTCGTTGCATCTCCTTCCATCACAAAGTGCAGCAGGTTTTTCGCTCTGAACTCCCTTCCAGGGGAGTCCCCCAGAGACGCTCTAGTTCATGCTTGGCCTCCCGGTCTTCTGTATGCGTACCCGCCAGTGCCTCTCATCCCGAGGTTTCTGCAGAAAGCCTGTCAACTGGGGAGCAAGGTGATCCTTATTGCCCCATTCTGGTCTCGCCAGGTATGGTTTCCCTTCCTTTGGTCTCACCTTCTGGCTCCACCTTGGATCCTAGATCCCATTCAGGATCTAATTTCATACCCATCGGGGGTGCCTCATCTGAGTCTGGACAGCCTGAAGCTCACGGCTTGGCTGCTCCAGTTTCCGTGATTGCTAGGACTCCCGGACTTTCCTTCTCAGTTAAATCTGTTTTGGTAGCTGCTCATAAGTCTTCAACCAGAAAGGCTTATCGCAGCAAGTGGAAACGTTTTTCTTTCTGGGCCTCTCAGAGGAGTTTAGATACTTTTACGGCTGGTATTTCCACTGTTCTTGATTTTCTAGCTGATCTTTTCCAGTATGGGGCTAGTTCTTCTACTGTCAAAGTTCAGTTAGCTGCTATTTCTCATTTTCATGTGGGCGAGAATTCTGCATCCTTGGCATCTTCCAGACTGTGTAAAGCCTTTATCAAAGGCACCTTACTATGGTTCTCCAAGCTCTGGTCTCTTCGCCTTTCGAGCCTGCTGCTACTGCAGATCTAAAATTTCTATCATGGAAAACAGCTTTTCTGGTCGCTATTACCTCTGCTAGAAGGGTTTCGGAATTACAGGCCTTGTCCATCAAACTTCCGTACACAGTTTTTCATAAAGGTAGAGTTTCCCTTCGAACCAACCCATCTTTTCTTCCTAAGGTGGCATCACCAGTCAGTATCAATCAGACTATAAATTTGCCTATGTTCTTTCCGATGTTCATCGTGTTTCACTGTTGCAGTCATTACTCTTGGGTTATCCTGCTGGCAGGCTACCCGCAGTCGGCCTGAATTCCAAAGTCCTGGTCCGGCGTCAGTTGCTGTCTCCTATTCCCAGACGTCAGTGCGCCAAGGGTATAAAAGATGCAGCCGACGCCCTTTTCTTCAGTCTTTCTTGCCGCATGGTGCCAGAAGCAAAAGCAGTTCGCAAGTGCCGGTTGGCCGACTCCTGAGATTTTCAAATCCAAATTTCAGAACTGAAGTCTTCATTAAAGCTAAGTACCCCATTGGGGAAACTTTTTTCTTGCTCCAGACCAATGTCAGAAAAAGTTAACAATTGTATTTCTTGTGGGAAGTAAATACCTCATAAGGATTTTCACTCTTACTGTATTCCTTGACTAGGCCCCGACCACAGTGTTGCTAGCTGTCGGTTTTGTGCTAGATTTAACCAACACACTATTAAGCGTTGGTTCGATTTTACATTACATTACTTTGGCCGAATGTTTAATTATATAATGCCGCCGGAACAGCTGACAACCGGAGTTTACAAAAAAACGCAAGGAGAAGGAAAAGGATAGGCATCCGAGGTCCAAAACCGACGATGAGGCCTCTGCTAGGCCAGTCGCCGGTTCTCAGTGAGGCGCTTTCGCAGCCCCTGGTGCCCACTACCTCAGAGCCACAGGCCGCTTCCGATTCCCACTTGGAGGCGACTGGGCCTCTGGATACTCAAGGTATTGGACACTCGGAAATCATTCCCTCAGATGGGTCTGGAGCCGCTGAGCAGGCATCGGCTTTTGAGGGTGTCTTCAGACCTACACAGTTATTTAGTAAACCTTCTTCAGCATGATAACAAGGAAATGGGGATGCCCAGACATAGATCTATTTGCCTCCCCTCACAACTGCCAATTACAGAGATTTTGCACAAGGATTTATCACAAACAAGCATGGAGAGTGGACGCCCTATCCTTCAGCTGGAAAAACCTAACAGTATATGCCTTTCTTCCACTACCTCGCCATCCCGCGGTACTCCTAAAGGTCAGACAAGAGAAGCCAAATTTGATTCTGATTGCACCAGACTGGCCATGCCAGCACTGGTACCCAATCCTAGAGAGCTTGTCTCAAGGTCCAGCATGGATATTGCCTCAAACTTCCCACTTGCTGACCCAACAAAACAATCAGATCCTGCACAGTCAACTCAGGACCTTAAATCTGGCAGCTTGGCGGATAATGTAGCCATTCACCACACTCCTCTTTTAAAAGCTGTTATGGATGTTATCTTGGAGGCCAGGAGGCCCAGTGCCAGAAAATCTTATGCAGAAAAATGGAAGAGATTCTGTGTTTGGAACCAGAAACAAGGCATTGACACGTATGTACCAAATATTCCTCAGATTTTACAATACCTAACTGAGATGCTGGACCAAAGGCCTTTCTTTTTCATCAATTAAGATTCATGCCTCTACCATTTCAGCCCATTACAATACGGATCCACCTATCTTTTCTCATCCTTTAATAAGGCAGTACCTCAGAGGGGCCAAAAACATCAGGCCTCCAAGAGAGCACCAATTCCGACATGGGACCTCAGTTATGTCTTGGAAAAACTCACACTGCCTCCCTTTGAGCCAGCTTCTACAGCTGATATAAAATTCTTATCCTGGAAAACAGCTCTGCTCCTAGCAATAACATCTGCAAGACGAGTCTCGGAGTTACAAGCACTCATGGCTGTGGAACCTTTTATCATTTTTCATCCAGACAGGGTTTCTCTGAGGACAAACCCAACTTTTATGCCTAAGGTGGTGTCCAGTGTAGCCCTCAACCAAACCATTCACTTGCCTACCTTTTATCCAAACCCACAGAACAAGGGTGAGAAAATTCTGCATTCTTTGGACATACACAGGCAGCTACGCTTCTACTTGGACAGAGCTAAAGCTTTCAGAAAGACTGAGCAACTTTTAGTGTCATATGCTGCAGGATCACAAGGAAAGGCTATCTCAAAACAGTCCATTTCTAAATGGATAGGTCATTGCATCCGTTTCTGCTATTCTCAGCATGGCAAATCAGTGCCTAAGGGCATTAGGCCTCATTCTACTAGAGCAGCAGCCACTTCAGCAGCCTTCCTCAGAGGAGTACCAACCAAAGACATCTTAGAGGCTGCAACTTGGAGTTCAGTGCACACTTTTACAAAGCACTACCACTTACCTCTTTACTCTAAATCCAGAGCAGGCTTTGCCACTGCAGGGCCTTATAGCCTCCCCTAATCCTATTTAGCTCAGCCACCCATCCTCACCTTTGGGATTCAACCCAAGAGTAATGACTGCAACAGTGAAACACGAACATAGTACAGTTGTGTACCTACCATAAATGTAGATGTTCGAGTGCATTCACTGTTGCAATCCAGGTTACCCTCCCTCCGTCCCCCTTTCTTTTGCTGGGGTTTATCTGTACTTCTCTATTCTATACAACCTATGTGGTGTATTTGCTTGTAGATGAAGGAAATGTTTCTTTACTGCATGTATGTTTACTGGCATAATGTATTTAGCCTACCCTTTTGGGGGCACATGACAGGATAACCCAAGAGTAATGACTGCAACAGTGAATACACTCGAACATCTACATTTATGGTAGGTACACAACTGTACTTTTTACCAATAGGATGGAATACATGCTACACATGTTGGATGTTCATGGACAGTTGCAATTCTATTTACACAGGACAAAAAAATTTCGTAAATCTGATCAATTGTTTGTTTCATTCTATAGACCCTTTTTGGGCAAACCTATTTCCAAGGTCACTACAGCTAGATGGATTTCTTCATGCATCCTGCAGGTCTATAAGGACAAAGGCATGTCTCCTCCAGGTCAGGTAAAAGCTCATTCCATAGTAAAAAACACACAAAATACAAAATTCATGATACCAGATGTCAGAAAAACATCAAATCCAGTAAGAAGGAAATCAAACAATAGGATGAATATAAATTTCCATTTAATAGCACATTCTGGTACCTCGGCAGTTCGCCTTCAGTGGAACAGTTAATCATGCTTAAACATCCTGTTTATATATTCACATCAGTTAAGTCATTGGCCATAAATTGGCTATGATTTCAAACAATTAAAGTGCAAATGAGTGCAAATTCTCTTAAACAGTACAAATGTACCCAAAAATTTTAATACATAATAAACTGCTTACTAAATACTGAACTGAATAAAGCTCATTCCACCAGGTCCATGGCTACGTCTGCAGCTTTCTGGTCTAGAGTGTCTTTGGTTGACATTTGCTCTGCATCTGCCTGGTCCTCATCTCATACATTTATTTCTCATTACAAATTGGATTTGACTTCTAGAAGGAGAGCATCTTTTGGCTCTGTGGTGATGTCCTTCCATGAGGGCCTCCCAGGAGTTGAGTAGCTGGGGACTCTGTCCCACAGGTTGAAGACCAAATGAAGTAAACTACTTCAGATAAAGAAGTTATGTACTCACCATAACGTTCCATCTGAGTAGTTGTACTTCATTTGTCTTTAACCGTCCCTCCCTCCTTCCCCCGGACCTTGGCGCATGTTCAGCCTGCGGGCTGCAGTATAGGTCACAAGTATGTTATCAGGTCAGGTTCTAAGTATAAGTTCAGCAAACTCAATCTGGGGATGGAAGACAGTGGAGGTGTATTATGGGTAAGAGGAGAAGTCTGGAGCTCGGAGCTGATGCTAGTAATATTTGCCAGCTCGGATCCAATAAGGATCCGTATTCCCACAGGTTGAAGACAAATGAAGTACAACTACGCAGATGGAACATTATGGCAAGTACATAATTTCTTTTTTCCTTTGTTTAAACACTTTTATTGAATTATGAGTTGAGATAGGCAAACGTACATTAACAGAAAAAAAAACAAATTGTTAACATTTTTCCATTTACATACATTTTACATCACACGTCTGGGTTTTTTTTTTGTAGTTATCAGTCCAATATTATGTAAATTGCTGAATTCCTGCCTTCCCTTAAACCTCATTCCTCCTCCTGAACATTATTCTGCATTTATTGAAACCACAATTTCCATTTTTCTTTGTGCCTTCCCTTTTCTAAAGATCCCTCTTCCATCTTTTTCATATGTTTTGTAACATTCAGTACTTCAAATATAGTTGGCTTAGACCTGCTTCCCAGCTCAAAAAGTCATACAATCATTTGCTTACACAGTATTTCTGACGAGTACTCTGTAGGGAATTTTTAAAATCTACCAACTCATTACGCTCCCTCAACACATATTCCCACTTACCTCTTTCTTCCCCATCACACCTGCAACAATTATCTACCTAAGGAAAAATTCTTTGAAGTCTGCTTCTGGTATACAAATACATGTGCAAGCATTTCCAAGCAAAGATTCTAAACCTTCTATATTTTATTGCATGCTTGGGAGAAATTCATATGTCCTCCCATTGTTCTGTGGTAAATTGCTTTTTTCAAGTATCTCTTCCCAATCTTTTCTAACCTACTCTGATTGAATATCATAGCTGTCATGCATTGTTTTATATGCCATACTAGTTATCACTTTTTCAACAGCAGCTTCTGTTATAGATTTGACTAAAACCCCAGTCAGAGCACTTCTTTCACTTAAGATTCCCCTATCACAGGGGTCTGCAACCTTCACTATCAAAAGAGCAATTTTTGGCCCCCTCCCACCAAATGAAATTTATCGGGAGCCACAAAACCTATTTGACCCCTAAAATGAAGATAACGCAGCTTATAAAGTTTTATATATAGTTGTTGTACTAAATGTAAAAGAACTAAGTTTATAAGAGCAACATTTAAAATCCGTCCTTATTTTTGTTCCTTGTGTGTGTGTGTGTGTGTCTGTGTGTGTGTGATGCATGTTAACAGAAACCATGTTATTCCAGCATGTCGCTACGTTTGTAAGAGCAATATTTAAAGCCAGTTCCTATTTGTGTTCCCCTTTATCTGTGGCTCTGTCCATATTTCTTGTGGTAAGACTTTGAGAGGTATGGAAACCTTTCAGGAGATGCTGCTGCCAGGGGATCGCTTGATTGCTCTTATTGTGTGTGGAAAGCATGGCAACAGAAATCGTGTTATTCTTGCAAGTTTGTAAGAGCAATATTTAAAGTCCACTAGTCTATCACTCTGTGTGTGTTGTGCGGTAGAGTGGCCGTTATTTTTCATAGCTACAGGGAGCCACTGCAGAGGGGTGGAAGAGCCACATGTGGCTCCAGAGCCGCAGGTTGCAGACCCCTGCCCTATCCCTTTCCTTGTGTTTATACTGTGATATGAATTCTGGTAGCCTGTAATCCAAATATTATTTTGGCCTCATCTCACTCTTTTGCTTTTCCTGGTCTAGTTATTTGCTGCCAATATCTTGATTTCTTTGCCACTTTTCTCCAGTAAATTTTAGGCCCCTCTTCACTGATGTCCTTCAAGAATGCAACTGCAGTCCTGACATATGGGTTGTCCTGCCTCAGGCAGCTTTTCGGTCGGCCAGATTCCAAAGTCTGGGTCCGGCATCGGCCGATGTTGCCTCCTCCCCGACGTCAAAGCGGCTGGAGTATAAAGGCATCAGCCGATGCCATCTTCCCCAGTCTTTCTTGCCGTGCAGTGCCCGAAGCAGAAGCAGTTCGCAAGTGCCGGTCAGTCAGCTCCTGTGTTTTCAGTTACCGAAGTCATCTAAAAGCTAAGTACCCCGTTGGGGAACATTTTTTCTTGCCTCAGCCGATGTTAGAACAAATTGAGAAAGTTAATAATTGTTTGTCTTGTGGTAAACAAATACCTCATAAGGACTTTCATTCTTACTGCCTCCCTTGCCTGGGCCCAGACCACGACGTCTCGGCCTGTGCCGCCTGTGCTTGCTTTAATAAGCGCACTCTCAGGCGCCGGGCAGAGTTTGCCGAAGACTTTTTTGGCGAATCTTACGCTTACAACATGCCATCGGAACAACCGACAGCACAAACTACCAAAAAATGAAAGGACCGGGACCGACATCCTCGGCCCGCGTCTTCTACCGATTTAACGCCTAAGCCCTGTGCGAGTGCTTCAGTCCCTTCGGAAGCGGTAATTCAACCGCTCCAGGCCGACGACACCACGTTAACTCATCCCTCGGTCTCAGAGGCTACTCCGGTGCCGGTTGCTGATTTCCCTCCGGAAACCGAAGTTCTGGATCTTCCCGACACCATTCCAGTGGAAAAAGTTACCCCTGCCCGTGGGGCAGCTAGGCCTCCTGTATCCATGTCAATCAAGGCCTTTGCACGTGCTAAGGCCGCCAGCCAGGCCAAGGCCCATCCCAAGCCTGCTTCTCAGGCTCCTCCTACTGACAAACAAATCATGTCTCTGGCTGCAGATCTTATTTCTCTTATTAGGGGGTCTCAGCCTCACCCAGACAGAGGTTCTCAGCCGCCTGCAGAAAAAAGGCCTAGAACTGAGCAGGCAGACAACCTCTCTTAAGATGAAGCCTCTGGGGATTCAGAGCATTCAGAAACCCAAGAGGAATCCTTCCAGGCCTATGAGGACTCTGATGCTGAGGAATCTATTCCCTCTGCCTCCCCTCCAGAGGATTTTTCTTTCGGTGAAGTCCTCCACTCCATGAGGGAGCATTTTAAGTGGCAGGGTCAGGAATTTTCTGATTCCAGGAAAAGGCTACGTACCTTCCTTAAGTTACCCCAGCACAGACCTTTAGCTATTCTGCCAGTTTTGGATGTCCTGGAAGATGTTTTCTCCGACTCCAGTGCTTCCCCTGATTCTCTCCCTCCTGCTCCTGTCAAGCCAGACCGATATTATAGGGTCCCTGACACTCACAAGCATCTCTTTAAGGCCCACTCTGTGGATCTAGAAACTATTTCACAGTGCCCCAAAGGAGTGGCTACCTCCTCAGCCAGGAATCCACTGCCAGCTGACAGGGAAGCAAGGTCCCTGGAGAGATGGGGTAAAAAAGTCTATACCTCTACCACCCTTGCCATGAGGTCTCTTAACTGCCTTTTTCATATGTTTCAGTACCAGGATTATTTACTGGATGATTTGCAGAAAAAGGTAGCCTCTCCTGAGCCTATAGATAGAAAGGCATTGCAGGATTTGGTTCATAATACCCAGCAGGTTAGTAATCATTTTCTACAGTGTGGTTATGATGCATTGGAGGCTTCATGTAGGGCAGCTATGACAGGGGCTGTTATCCATAGACATGCTTGGTTGAAAGAACAGCCGTTGCCAGATCATGTTAAAGTAAAGCTCCTGGATGCACCTCTGGATAAACAGAAGCTTTTTGGAGCTAATGCTCAGGATGTGTTGAAATCTATTGAAGAGAAGGCAAAATCAGTTCAACCAGTAAAGGATTTCCTCCAGGTTCAGCCCCCAAGGTTCAGCCGGAATTGGCCTTCAAAGAATTGGTCCTTTCCAGACTCTGACAAGTTTCAAAGGGGAAAGAACAGGCGTGCACGAGGTAGAGGGCAATACAGAGGCTCCTACAGGGGACGCCAATGGCAACCACAAAATCAAAGAAATGGCACAGGTAGTACACCTGCACCACAGGGACAATCACAATGACTTACCTTTCACTCCGCCTACCAAGGCTCAAAGAGAAGCACCTATAGGTGGAAAATTATCTCTATTCTCAAAAAACTGGCACATTATAACAAAGGACAATTGGGTTCTGGACATAATAGACAGAGGTTACAGGTTCCACTTCCATACCTTACCAACAGGACAAGGCATGCCAAACCTGCCACAAAATCAAAGGGCAGAGGCACTCATAGAAGTCTCAAAGCTGTTACAAATAAAAGCAATAGAGAAGGTTCCTCCTCAGGAACAAGGCCAGGGATTTTATTCAAGACTGTTCCTTGTTCCAAGAAAAGAAAAACAATGGAGGCCTATATTGGACTTGTCCGTTCTAAATACTTTTCTCATGGTGCCAAAATTCAAGATGTTGACGTTACAGCAACTTCTTCCCATGCTGGGCAAGGGGTCTTGGCTGGTTACTCTGGACCTCAAGGAGGCATACCTGCATGTCCCTATCAGACACAGTTGCAGAAGATACCTCAGATTTCTTGCAGGAACAGAGCACTGTCAATTCTCAACATTGCCGTTTGGCTTATCTACTGCGCCCAGAGTATTCACGAAATGCCTGGCATCAGTGGTGGCACATTGCAGACTCCAAGGGATTCAAATATACCCTTACCTGGACGACTGCCTAATTCAAGCAGACAGCAAACAGACCTTGATAAGACACTTGGATTACGTCATTCAATTGCTACAGGCTTTGGGATACACAGTCAACATTCAAAAATCAAGATTACTGCCATCCCAAGAGATTATATTTCTAGGAGCAAAACTGGACACACAGCTGCAAATGGCTTTCCTCACAGAGGAGAAACAAGAACATTTAACAGCTTACTTCAGAGGCCTAGCAAAATTAACCCACCTGACCGCAAGGAAGACCTTGCAGGCCCTGGGGTTCATGGCATCTTGCATTCTTCTAATCCCTCTGGCAAGACTACACATGAGAAAGCTGCAATGGTACCTAAAAAGCTTGTGGTCACAACACAGCCACAACCTAGAAGACATAATACCACTCATACCATGCCTGCAAAGGGAATTTTTGTGGTGGGCTCAAGCAAGTCACTTAAACGAAGGCATGCTTTTCAACAAACCTCCAACAAGCCAAACTATTACAACAGACGCCTCAGACCTTGGATGGGGGGGCACACATGGACGGCAGATGCATTCAAGGGCAATGGACTCCCATGGAGATGCATCAGCATATAAATCAAAAAGAGATGTTGGCAGTGATACATGCAATAGAAGCCTTTGGAAAATCTCTTCAACAAGGTCATCTGCTAATAACAGACAACACCACTGTCATGTGGTGCATAAACAAACAAGGGGCACTCATTCCTACCCCCTCTGCAGACTAACAATTATTCTTTGGGAAAAGTCCCTGAAACTGAACATCTACTTGCAATCCCAGTTTGTTCCAGGCAAGGACAATGTTCTGGCAGACAGATTGAGCAGAAATTTCTTGGATCCACACGAATGGATGCTACACCCACGCATTTTCTCACAAATAGCATCTGCATGGGGAAGACCAGACATAGACCTCTTTGCATCTCATCGTAATCATCACCTGGAAAGGTTCTGCGCAAGGATGCACCATCCTCTAGCTTGGAGAACGGATGCTCTTTCCTTCAGCTGGAATGCTCTAACAATTTATGCATTCCCTCCTCTACCTTTGCTCACCAAGGTGTTACTGAAGATCAAGGCAGAACAGCCAAAAGGAATCTTGATAGCTCCAGACTGGCCAAGGCAACACTGGTATCCACTACTATTGAGCATAACTCACTCCAAACCGTGGCCCTTGCCTCAAGGGCCTCTGCTCCTGACTCAACACAGTTACAAGACTGTTTATCAGAACCTGCAAACCCTAAAGCTAACAGCTTGGAGAGTTCCATGACTCAGACCCATGACTCACTCTCTGAAAAAGTTCAGGAAATTTTGCTGGAAGCTCGCAGACCTTCCACCAGAAAAACCTATTTGGCCAAATGGAAGAGATTCACCATCTGGAATGTCAACAAGGGCCAGGATGCCTCATTGGTGAACATACCTCAGATATTGGAATACTTGACAGAAATGTTTCACAGTGGCCTCTCATACTCTTCCATCAAAATCCACGCTTCAGCTATCTCAGCACATTACAACTGTGAACCACCTGTGTTCTCGCATCCTTTGCTAAAACAGCTTCTAAGAGGCATAAAGAATATCAAACCTCCAAGGAAGCTACCAATTCCTGCATGGGACCTCAATTATGTCTTGGAAAAATTAACTCTTCCTCCTTTTGAACCAGCAGCAACTTCAGAAATGCAATTTCTCTCTTGGAAAACGGTTTTCCTGTTGGCAGTCACTTCAGCAAGAAGAGTCTCGGAGATACAGGCCCTCATGGCAGTTCCTTTTTTTCTCATCTTTCATCAGGACAGAGTTTCCCTTAGGACCAATCCTTCATTCATGCCTAAGGTGATATTCAGAGTGTCTCTAAACCAAGCAATTCACCTGCCTACTTTCTTTCCTAACCCTCAAAATAAAGGGGAAAAGCTGCTGCATACTTTAGACATTCACAGACAACTACGCTACTACTTGGACAGAACAAAGTCCACCAGAAAGTCTGACCAACTGTTTGTAGCCTATGCTGCTGGAGTACAAGGAAAAGCAGTCACCAAACAAACTATCTCAAAATGGATTGGACACTGCATCAGATTCTGTTATTCTTTTCATGGAAAATGTGTGCCAGCCAATATTAGACCACTCTCCACCAGAGCTATGGCCACATCCACAGCTTTTCTAAGAGGAGTGGCTACAAAAGACATTCTAGAGGCTGCTACATGGAGCTCCGTGCATACATTTACCAAACACTACAACCTGCCATTATACTCCAGATCCCGAGCAGGCTTTGCTTCGGCAGTCCTGCAGGGCCTTCTAGCTACACCATCTCTTGCTTAGTCCTACCACCCCCAGCTTGGCTATGGTATTCAACTCATATGTCAGGACTGCAGTTGCATTCTTGAAGGACATAGTACAGTTTTGTACCTACCATAAATGTAGATGTCCGATAGATATGCAACTGCAGTCAGGTTTTCCCTCCCTCCTACCCCTCTGTTTTCTCCCTTTTGGGTCCTTTCTCCCCTAACCTATCAGCTGGGGATATATGTTATGGTGTATCTGTTTATTACTGTTGTGCATGTTTGGTTTTATCTGTTAAACCATTCACAAAATTTAGCCTTCCTTGGAGGGCACCTGGCATCTGGGGCAAGAAACACTGAAGAAGATGGCGTCGGCTGATGCCTTTATACTCCAGCCGCTCTGACGTCGGGAAGGAGGCGACATCGGCCGACGCCGGACCCAGACTTTGGAATCTGGCCGACCGAAGGGCTGCCTATCCTAGACCTGGTCATTACCAACATGGGAAATGGATGCTCCACACCTATGGTCACCCCCTCATTGGTCAGGTCAGACCATAAGCTAATCACCCTTAACATCCACATCCCACCCCCACCCCCCAATAAGGAAACCTCCATAAAAAACTTCTCCAAAGCCAACTTCATGCTACTCAAGTCAGAAGTTACAAACTTCATGACACCCATGCAGACGGGAACTGAAAGTTCGACTGCTGAGTCCTGCACTAAGGCACTGTACGAGCACATCCACTCATGCATGAATTGTGCCATCCCAAATAGAACCAAGATGCTCTCCTCCAAAAAAAGGAAGCCAATCTGGTGGTCCCCTGCCATAAACAAACTTTACAACAAAAAGAAGAAACTATTGCAGAAAAGAGGAAAATCCCAGGATGCAAAAAACTCCCTTACCAGCCTCAGTAAGAAGCTGAGATCCCTCATAAAATCCTCCAAAGCTAGTTACGAAAATAAAATTGCCAAAGATTCCAAAGACAACCACAAGGCATTCTATAACTATGTCAAGAATCTAAATGGCAATGCTCAGATCTGCTCTGAGCTACAACAGAATGGCATTAAATATACTGATCCCAAAGATATTGCCAATATTGTGGCCGATCAATTCAGTGCCAACTTCACCCCCCTCTCACCCCCTAAATGGCCCATCTCAATACCGGAAGATTGCCAAATTCCAGTAATAATGGCCACACAGGTAAAAAACGCACTCTCCAAAGCTAAGAATACAGCATCCATGGGACCAGATGACATCCCGGGCTGTGTATTACATGAACTACAGAATGAACTGGCACCTCACTTAAGTGTCATGTTTAACCATACCCTCACCTCAGGCTTCATGCCCACTGAGTGGCGCACAGCTGCATTTATCCCGCTCCACAAGGGGGGGATCCACCTTGGATCCTGGGAACTACCACCCCATCAGCCTGATGATCCTGATATGCAAGGCCATGGAATGTATTATCATGGAAGTTATAAACAAAGACATTGGCAACCTTAAAACACTGTATCTCACCCAGTTTGGGTTCGTGAAGGGCCGATCTTGTCTCCTGAACCTGATTGACTTCTTCGATTCAGCCTCCAGAGCTGTGGACGAGGGTAAGGCAGTCCACACAGCCTATCTGGACCTCGCCAAGGCCTTTGACACCATCCTCCACTCTGGAATCTTAGATAAACTTACTAAGCTGGGCATAAATCCTTTGGGGAAAAAACATGTACCCATGAATTACCACATAGGTGGCAGTACACTAAACACCAAAAGTGTGATGAGAGACTTAGGGATGCAGGTGGACAGTGGTCTCACCTTCGATAACCACATTGCCACAACAGTCAGGAAATCCTTCTGTGTGGCACACCTCATCACTAAGGGCTTTTCATCCAGAAAAAAGGAGGTCATTGTCTCACTGGTACTTGTCCCTCATTAGGCCCATTATAGAATACAACGCCCCATTTGGTATATACCACTCAAGACATCTGCAACAACTGGAAAGGCCGCATAAATACCTCACTAAAAGAATCACAGGCTTAAAGCAGATGCCCTGTATGGACCGCCTTAAAAAAACTCCAGCTATACTCTGTCGCATATCGTCTACTCCAAGGCGATCTCTGCTTAACATACAAGGCCATGTCAAACCCAGAGCTGTTGGACATGCTGCACTTAAAGAAATCCCAATCTCTCAGAGCCACACGCTCCAGGGATCTAAACCTTGTCATCACAATAAACAAAACATACTGGAGGGATAGGTTCCTGACCCAGAGACACCCCAAACTCTGGAATAGACTGCCCATACAAGTCAAGCAGAGCACCTCTTTGGCCCTCTTCAAAAGGAACCTTGATGATTGGATGGGAGAAAGGAAATTCACCTCGGGGATCATGTCAGTCACCCTGCTAGACAGGGGTCCAGGGAAGTAAATAGTGTGGGAAGAAATAGCCAGTGAATTGTTATGGCTAGGCTTGTATAGGCCCTAGGGGTGATAGCCTAGTACCAATCTATGAACCTATGATTTGTAACCTTCTGCTTGTGTAGTATATATGAGCCTTAATTGTATAGCTCTAAAATATTCCTTCAAATCAGGTAATGCTATACCACCTTGTTCAATGGAGAAAATCAACTTAACACACTTAACATTTGCACTCTTCCCCAAAAATTCCTTCAGCTCTTAACTCTTTTCTTACCTTGTTACATTGTCAAGTCTGGATACATTACAACTAATAAAAAGTACTTTCTTAGTTTAATATCTTTAACTTATATATTATTCACAGATAAACCCCTACCTCACATTTAAAATGTCACTGACTGCACACTATGCAAGACTGATTTACAGTGTAACTTGCAGTTTACATTATGAAAGTTTAATACAAATATTAGTAAGAATAGAAACAGTTTTACTTTGTTACTGTGTCAGTTCATTCAATGTTCTTATAAGCTTTACTGGCATAAAGTACAGCAGGGCTCTGTCATAGGCCTGTACATGCTTAAGTTGTATCTTTAAGATCTGCCATTTTCATCTGAGTAGTTCTCTAGTCTGTATGCAATTGATTTGAAAATGGGTGAACTGATTATATGTTACAATATGTAAAAAAAAAAAAAAAGTTGACTAAATTGACCGTTTTGGCACTGGATAATCAAGTGCTGATAAATACATCAAAACTAACTTTATGAGATTTGGGAGACACAGATTAAAAGGTGAATATTAAATATGGCACACAGTGATTGAAACTGTAGATTCTGTTAAGGGTCTAGGTATATTAGTAGGTCCAGCTTTGAGTTTTTTGTAATCATATCTTCCAATTGATTAATGATAGTTGTAGAACTGTAGATTGTATCAAAATATTTATAAAAATAGAGGAAGTCCAAAAAAAGTGAAATCATTGTAAGTTTTATTAGACCCAAACTCAAGTATGGAATAACAGTATGGAAGAAATACAAGAAAACAAGCATGAGTAAATTGGAAAGAGTACAGAGGAAATATACCAAGGGCATACGTGGATGTGAAAATTAAGTTATGTGCAAAAAATCTGAATTTGTACTGTCTCATAGATATTTAAAATGAGACCTTATTTAGGGCATTTAGAGACAACTACCTCTGATAATGTTTGGGATTATCAAAGAAGATTATATGGGAATGAGAGGTGTACTGATTGATTCTCTGAGGGAGTAGTTGATGAATAGACTACTAAATTATATTAAAGCAAGTACTAGTTCAGATATTTTTAAGAGCAGCTTGGACACTTATTATGGGAATGACTGTTTTGGTATATTGGCAGGATAAAAGGGCATTATTGCCTGAGCCTGTGTTATGTATATATGTATGTATGGGTGGATGGATGAAGTGGAGTGTATGCCTTGCAGTCTACCTACCAGTTTTACACAGTCAACAAAATTTCATTCTTTCTTGAGCCACTTCTTGCAAAGCCACATTTCATATGTCTATTCTTTTCTCCAATTTGTTCACTAATTTCACAATGTTTCTGGTTTTCTTCTTGATCCTCCCATCTCAAAATCAGTTTCTGTTTCAACTCCAAGGTAATCCTAGTTCTTCCTAGTAAACTGCTTTGTGTTTTTGCCACTCAAGTCAATTTTCTGTTTCCTCCTTTTTCAGTTCTGCATTCAAATATGTCATTGATCTGCCAGGAAAAAATATTCTGAAGAAAGCAGCTTAAAACTAGCACCTGATTCTTGACATTTCCCGATTGCTGGGATATTTGTTTCTTTTCTACCTGGTATACATTGAGTAATCATTTTCCATAATCACTCTGCTGTCCCCAATATTTGATACTTTTCCTTTCTTCATAATTTTGTCATGAGCAACTGTTTCTGCTGGCATGATTGTAACTGTATCAGTGTAGGTCTTAGCTTCTTTTTTGTGACAAGATTTGGAGTATACACACAATATTCCCTCTCACTTAACATATCCTGCTGTGGAATACCAGTCCATTTACTTGAACTTTAATAAAAATAATGCTTTTTGTTTCTCTGTACAGCAGGAAACCTCAGGTTTTCTGTATGTTCTGTCTTCTATTTCTTCTACTTATGAAACAGCTCTTCTTGAGACGCCTCATGCTAAAAAAATTTTTCATATCAGTCTCTGATTTTTGCAGTTTTATCAGTTCATCTGAATTGCTTGTTAAACCTTCTACTGTTTCTTACAACCTGCTGTTATTTGACTTTATATATTGTTTCAGTGTTTCACTTACTTTAATACCTCTGAGTTAATTTGATCTTATTTTCTTTTAAATTATGGGTAGCCATCTCCTGTACCAGCTCTTAAACCTGCCATCTTGAAAGTAGTGAAAAGTATTTTTGAGGTCTGCCCAGACTTTTTCCCATAACTACATTGTTCTGGTCATTCATTGATTTAATTTCACAGTGTCTCTAGTCCACTTCCCTCACTCGCCATATTGGATTTCATTGCACTCAGACTCAAATCTTCCACTTGCTGGTTTTCCTTACCCTTATTTATGGCTAGGTCAAATCGTGAAGTGTAAAGCTAGACAGGTTTTTTTGGTTCACATTCTGATGTACATTCAGATGTGGTTGATGAGCCATGTGATAAACTTAAGCTACTGCTCACACACACACACACACACACACACACACACACACACACACACACGAGATTTCAGCGATATATAAGATATAATTAATTGACACTGGCATATTATAGGTGATTCAGGTTTAAGAAAGGTTATTGGAGTGAATCCATATTTTATTTTTACTGTTGAAAAACAGACCTTTGGTATTTCTAGAATGGGATGTTTAGAATTCTTAATATTGGGATTGTGAATCTAGAATATAAATTTTTTAATTTTTAGAAATACATCCGTTGAATGAACAGAAGTGCACTCTTTCTGTCAGAAGCCTTTTCATGTTTCTGTATTCTAGGACTGGCTGTGGTGCTGAGAGAGATGATGTTCATCATGGTACCCTGCTGCAGTCATCACACTTGGGTTATCCTGCCGTCAGGCGGTCCCGCAGTTGGCCTGAATTCCAAATTCTTGGTCCGGCGTCGGTTGCTGTCGCTTCTTCCCTGACATCAGTGTGCCAGGGGTATATAAGAGGCATCCGATGCCATTTTCTTAAGTCTTTCTTGCTGCGCGGTGCCCGAAGCAGAATCAGTTCGCAAGTGCCGGTCGGCCGACACCTGAGATTTTCGATTCGAATTTCAGTCCGAAGTCTTCAATAAAGCTAAGTACCCCATTGGGGAAACTTTTCTTGCCTCAGTCCGATGTCAGAAAAAGTTAACAAATGCATTTCTTGTGGGAAGCAAATACCTCATAAGGACTTCCATTCCTATTGTATTCCTTGCCTAGGCCTAGACCACGACGTCACAGGTTGTCGGTTTTGTGCTAGGTTTAATAAACAAATTATCAAACGTCGTTTTGACTTCGCACGACATTACTTTGGTAGGAAATTTAATTATATCATGCCGTCGGAGCAGCCAACGACCGGCATACATAAAAAACGCAAGGATAAGGAAAGGCAGCCTAGGAACAAGCCAGACTCCGAAGCCTCTGCTGGGCCTGTCGCCGGTTCTCCGGTTTTCAGTGAGGCACCTACGCAGCCCCTGACGACCGCAGAACTGGAACCCGAGACAGCTGTGGATTCTCAAGCGGAGTCTACTAGGCTCCGACACCAGAGCAGAAGTAGACCCCGGTGCAGTGGAAACACCTTCGGTTGCAGAAGGTGTCTTCAGACCGACTACACTCACCATTAAATCTTATGCTAAGCTTAAAACTCCTTTAAAACCTAAGAAGACTGTACATCAGTCTACAGTTCAAGGCCCCATGCCTAAGAAACAGTTGCTTAAGATGGCTGAAGATTTGATTACCCTAATCAGGGGGTCCCATTACCCCCTCCTGATAAAAGACCAAGACAAAAGGAGGATTATGCTTCCTCTGACCAGGTTTCAGTTTCCTCAGATTTTTCTGAGGAACAGGATTACACTTTTCCACCTTATGAAGACTCTGATGCTGAAGACTCTATTCCCTCAGCATCTCCCCCTGAAGACTACTCCTTTGGGGAAACTTTACATACCATGAGGGAACATTTCCACTGGGAAGGCCAGGACTACTCTGATTCTAAGAAAAGACTCAGAGAGTTCCTTTTACTACCCCAGCACAGACCTCTTGCTATCCCTCCAGTTTTAGATATTGTGGATGATGTTTACTTGGAGTCTAGTTTAAATCCAGACTCTCTACCTCCTGCTCCAGCCAAACCAGACAGATACTACAGAGTACCTGACTCACACAAATTCTTTTATAAAAGCCCTGTGGCTGACCCAGAAACAATTTCCAAGGGTCCTAAGGGAGCTAAAGCTTCTATGGCTAAAAATCCTGTGCCCTCTGAAAGGGATTCCAGAGCCCTAGATAGATGGGGAAAGAAAATATACACCTCAGCTACTCTGGCTATGAGAGCATTAAATTGTCAGTTTCACATGCTGAAATATCAGCAATTCCTAATGTCTCAATTAAAACAAAAAATTAGCACACATACTGAACAGTCTGAATTCAAGGAAATGCAGGATCTGTTGCATGCAGCTGAACAGGTGGGCAAACATACTTTACAATGCGGATTTGATTCGTTGGAAGCTTCCTGTAGAGCAGCTGTTACTGGCTCTGTCATACGTAGGCATGCTTGGTTAAAAGAACAAACCCTTCCTGATCATGTTAAAGCAAAATTATTGGATGCACCTTTACAGCAGGATGTATTATTTGGTGTCAAAGCAGAAAAGATTTTAAAGAAAATGGAGGATAAGGCAAAGTCTATGCAGACGGTCAAGGATTTTTTGCAGGTACAACCCCCTCGATGTCCTTCAAGGATGCATCTGCAGTCATTACAAATGGGTTGTCCTGTCGTCAGGCAGCCCTTCGGTCGGCCGGATTCCAAAGTCTGGGTCCGGCTTCGGCTGGTGTCGCACTTCACCCGACGTCATTGCGGCAGTTTTCGGGTATAAAGGCATCAGCCGACGCCATTTTCCCCAGTCTTTCTTGCCGCGTGGCGCCCGAAGCAGAAGCTGTTCGCAAGTGCCGGTCGGTCAGATCCAGAGATTACTTCTACCGAATACTACTTCGAAGACTTCTATAAAGCTAAATACCCCGTTGGGGACTCTTTTTTGCCTCAGCCGATGTCAGAGAAAGTTAATAACTGTTTATCTTGTGGGAAACAAATACCTCATAAAGATTTCCACTCCTATTGTATACATTGTTTAGGCCCAGACCACGACGTAGCAGCTTGTCTAGCCTGTGCTTCTTTTAACCGGCGGACGCTCAGACGTCGCTCGGACTTTGCTGAACAGATTTTCGGCTCCGATTTTGCCTACATTATGCCGTCGGATCCTCCGACTACGCAAATAACTAAAAAACGCTAAGAAAAGGACCGACACTCGCAGTCTGCGGTTTCGGCTGAAACCACGGCCAAGCAATCCGCGAGTGTCTCGGTTTCGGCTGAAACCGAGCAAGCGGTTCTTTCTTCAGCCGACAATTTGCCTTCTACCGAGGCCTCTTCCATTCTGGTAGAAACGGCTTCTGAAATCCAGCCTTCTGTTGCGATTTCACAGGAATTATCAGACACCATTCCACTAGATATTTCTACTCCTGCACGTGGAGCTGCTAGGCCTCCTCCAGCTATGTCTATTAAGGCCTTTGCCAGGGCTAAAGCAGCCAAAACTTCCAAGCCAGTGCCTGCCAAGCCCCCCCCTCACAGGCCCAGCACCAGCTCCCATATGCTTTCTTTGGCACAGGATCTCATCACTTTAATCCATGGATCCCAGCCTCATCCAGACAGGGCCTCTCTCCCTCCTCCAGAAAAGAGGCTTAGAGCAGAGCCCCCTGAGCCAGTAGCCGCAGATGATTCTTCTGATGATTCAGAACATTCTGATCCTCCAGAGGCTTCTTATTCTCCTTACGAAGATTCCGATGCTGAGGAGTCCATACCTTCAGCCTCTCCTCCTGAGGAATTTTCCTTTGGGGAAACCTTGCATGCTATGAGGGAACAATTCCAGTGGCAGGGCCAAGATTTCTCAGACTCAAGAAAAAGGCTTAGGACCTTTCTACACTTACCACAGCATAGGCCTTTAGCTATTCCTCCAGTTTTATCTGTTGTTGATGATGCATTTAATGATGCTTGCACTTCTCCTGATACTTTACCTCCGGCTCCTGCTAAACCAGATAGGTACTACAGGGTCCCGGACACTCATCACCACTTATATAAGGCCCTTTGCAGATCCAGAGACTATCTCCCAGGGCCCTAAAGCTGTAGCAGCTACTTCTTCTAAAACCCCTCCCTCTGAAAGGGATTCCAGGTCCTTAGAGAGATGGGGTAAAAAAGTTTACACCTCTGCTACTTTGTCAGCTAGAGCTTTGAATTGCCAATTCCATATGATTCAATATCAAGAGTTTATGCTTGACCAGTTGACTAAAAAGCTGTCCTCTGAAGAATCTTTAGATAAAAAGTATGTTCAAGAAATGTTACATAACATTCAGCAGGTTAGTAACCATTCTTTAAAATGTGGCTATGATGCACTGGAGGCTTCCTTTAGATCAGTCATGATGGGCACAGTTATCAGGAGGCATGCATGGTTGAAAGAACAGGCATTACCAGACCATATCAAATCTAAGCTTTTGGATGCACCTATGGACAAGGTCAATTTGTTTGGTGCCCCCGCACAACAGGTTCTCAAAAAGATGGAAGAGAAAGCAAAATCTGTGCAAACCGTAAAAGATTTCTTACAAGTTCAACCTCCAAGGTTTAGCAGGAATTGGCCCTCCAAGAATTGGTCCTTTCCGGAGTCCTCTAAGGCACAAAGAGGCAGGAATAGGCGCTCTAGAGGCAGAAACCAAACCAGAGGTGCCTACAGGGGTCGCCAGTAGCAGGGTAACATCCAACGAGGCACGGACATAGCCACCACCACTACAACAACTCAATCACAGTGACTTGGCGGTGACACCGCCTACCAGGGAACAACTAGAAGCACCCTTAGGCGGAAAGCTAACCTTATTTTCAAGAAACTGGCACTGCATTACAAGAGAAAAATGGATTTTGCAAACTATAGACCAAGGTTACAGGTTCCATTTCCATACTCTACCAGGAAAGAGAGGAATGCCAAACCTACCACCTACTCAAAGGGCAGAAGCTCTAAAACAAATATCTCAATTATTAAAAATGAGAGCTGTGGAAAAGGTACCATCTATGGAGCAAGGGAAGGGATTTTACTCCAGGCTCTTCCTGGTACCAAGAAAAGAAAACAAATGGAGGCCTATTCTACATCTGTCCGCTCTAAACACATTCCTCATTGTTCCAAAATTCAAAATGCTGACTCTACAGCAGCTTCTTCCCATGCTGGGCAAGGAGTCTTGGCTGGTAACTCTAGATCTCAAGGAGGCATACCTGCACGTCCCCATAAGACCAATTTGCAGAAGATACCTCAGATTTCTTGCAGGATCAGAGCATTATCAATTCTCAGCATTGCCCTTTGGCTTATCTACTGCGCCCAGAGTGTTCACGAAATGCCTGGCATCAGTAATCGCTCATTGCAGACTTCAGGGGATTCAAATCTATCCCTACCTGGACGACTGCCTGATACAAGCGGACAACAAAAACAAATTAACAGAAGACTTACAAAGAGTCATCTACCTGCTTCAAGCCCTGGGATACACAGTCAATTCAAGAAAGTCAAGGCTGATTCCATCCCAAATAATAACTTTTCTGGGTGCAGAACTGGACACATCCAAACAAATGGCATTTTTAACTGCAGAAAAGAAAGAACAACTTCCTCTCTACTTTTTGGCATTAACAAAGCAGAGCCATCTAACTGCAAGAAAAGTGTTACAAGCTCTAGGCTTCATGGCATCCTGCATAATTCTGGTCCCTCATGCCAGGCTTCATATGAGAAAGCGACAGTGGTACCTAAAGAATTTGTGGTCTCAGCACAAGCACAGCCTGGAAACCAAAATTCCAATGATCCCATGCCTGAAACAAGAGTTCTTATGGTGGGCACAGGCCTGTCAATCAAACACAGGACTGCCCTTCAGCAAAAGTCATCCAAGACAAACTATCACGACAGATGCCTCAGACCTCGGTTGGGGGGCACACATGATGGACAAGTGCATTCAAGGCCTATGGACTCAAGACCAACTGCATCTGCACATAAATCTAAAAGAAATGATGGCAGTAAAATTGGCAATCCAGGCATTCAGACCTCTTCTCCACGAAGGCCAGCTGTTGATAAGGACAGACAACACCACAGTTATGTGGTACATCAACAAACAGGGAGGCACACACACATACCCCCTATGCCGGCTGGCACTAGACCTATGGGATGTGGCTCTGGGTTACAACCTTCAGTTACAGGCAATTTATGTTCCAGGGAAGGAAAACATTCTAGCAGACATATTAAGCAGAACTATAACAGATGCCCACGAATGGATGCTGCATCCGGACATCTTCAAAGCCATCACAAGGAAATGGGGATTGCCACAAATAGACTTGTTTGCATCCCCATGCAATCACCAGTTAAAGAAATTCTGCACAAGGACTTACCACCCACTTGCTTGGAAGGTGGACTCCCTATCCTTCAGTTGGAAAAGCATGACAGCATACGCATTCCCACCACTTCCTTTGATGCACAAAGTGCTTCTCAAGATCAAAGAGGAACGTCCGAGGATCATTCTGATAGCCCCAGACTGGCCAAGACAACATTGGTACCCACTACTGAGGAGCATGTCCAGGGAACAAATATGGAAACTACCACTGATCCCATTACTGCTGACACAGAACAACTACAACATTCTGCATCCAAGCCTAAAAACTCTGCAACTAACTGCCTGGAACATTACATGACCGAAATTAGCACAAATTTATCCCAAAGGGTTAAGGACATAATCCTAGAGGCTCGTAGACCTTCAACAAGAAAGAATTATGCAGCAAAATGGAAAAGATATCTCATCTGGAGCGCTGCAAAAGGGCAAGATGTGACACTGGTGAACATAGCCAACATCCTGGAGTACTTGGCTGAGCTCTACCACACAGGCCTGTCCTATTCCTCCATCAAGATACATGCATCAGCTATTTCAGCACAATACAGCTTGGATCCTCCTGTCTTCTCGCATCCTCTGCTCAGACAGTTTCTGAGGGGAATTAAAATGTAAAACCTCCCAGGAAACCTCCATTGCCAGCATGGGACTTGAACTTTGTGCTAGAAAAACTGACTCTGCCTCCTTTCGAGCCAGCAGCTACAGCAGACTTGCAATACTTATCCTGGAAGACTGCCTTCCTGCTGGCAATAACTTCAGCAAGAAGGGTCTCTGAACTACAAGCATTAATGGCAGTACAACCCTTCCTGATCTTCCATCAAGATAGAGTGTCCATGAGAACAAATCCTACATTTATGCCTAAGGTGGTATCCAGAGTCTCTTTAAATCAGGCTATCCACCTTCCTACATTCTTCCCCAATCCACAGAACAGGGGAGAAAAGCTTTTACATACCTTGGATGTACACAGGCAATTACGCTACTACCTGGACAGGACAAAAAACAATAGAAGAACTGACCAGCTTCTGGTAGCTTACGCAACAGGAAAAGAAGGAAAACCAATTTCTAAACAAACAATCTCCAAATGGATAGGAAATTGCATTAGACTTTGTTATTCCTACCATGGAAAGAAAACTCCAGAAAACATCAGGCCTCACTCCACAAGGGCCACAGCCACTACCACAGCTTTCTTACGAGGAGTGGCTACCAAGGACATTATAGAGGCTGCTACTTGGACCTCCGTGCATACATTTGCCAAGCATTATAACTTACCTCTATATTCTAGATCCCGTGCTGGCTTTGCCACTGCTGTTTTGCAAGGGATCCTGACTACACCATAATCTATTCTCATTTCCTCCTCCCCTAGTTTAGCTATGGTATTCTACCCATTTGTAATGACTGCAGATGCATCCTTGAAGGACATAGTACAGTTTTGTACCTACCATAAATGTAGATGTCCGAGAGGAATGCATCTGCAGTCGGGATTACCCACCCTCCTTCCCCTCTGAGGTACTCCTAGGGAACTTACCAATCTTCAGCTAGCTTGGGGGGGATCTATTATGGTGTATTTGTTTGTATATATGTACATCCATGTTTATTTTGTGTGTTTGCTCTCTACTATTTGGAAACTTTGGCATTTATCCAAATTTAGCCTACCAAGAGGGCACCTGGCATCTGGGGCAAGAAACACTGAGGAAAATGGCGTCGGCTGATGCCTTTATACCCGAAAACTGCCGCAATGACGTCGGGTGAAGTGCGACACCAGCCGAAGCTGGACCCAGACTTTGGAATCCGGCCGACCGAAGGGCTGCCTGACGACAGGACAACCCATTTGTAATGACTGCAGATGCATTCCTCTCAGACATCTACATTTATGGTAGGTACAAAACTGTACTTTTCAGCAGAAATTGGACAACAAAAAAATGGTCCTTTCCAGCTTCTGACAGATCACAGAGGGGCAAATAGACGCCCAAAGGGGCAGAGGTCAGTCGCAAGGCCCTTACAAACCTGGCCAGTGGGTACTGCTACCCAGAAAGGAGGAGAAGACAGGCCCCAAGCTAGTAGAAGAAAACACAATGACTCCAATCCTCAAACTACCAAGCATATCTCTCCTGGCTGCTCCCTTGGGAGGAAAATTAGCATTTTTTGCAGACAACTGGCACATCATCACAAAAGACAAATGGGTCCTAAACATTGTCTCTCAAGGATACAGATTCCACTTTCATACCTTACCAAGGATAAAAGGAATGCCAAACCTGCCACCAAATCAATGGGCAGAGGCACAAAAACGAATTACAGCTCTCATGGACATGAGAGCCATTCAGCAGATACCTACACAGGAGCAAGGACAAGGATTTTACTCAAGACTCTTTCTAGTCCCAAGAAATGACAAAGCATGGAGACCCATTCTGGATCTTTCAATTCTGAATACCTATCTGCAAGTTCCAAAATTCAAGATGCTAACACTACAGCAGCTTCTTCCCATGCTGGGCAAGAATGCTTGGCTAGTAACGTTGGACCTCAAGGAGGCATACCTGCATGTCTGTATCAGACAAAATTGCAGAAGATACCTCCACTTCATTGCAGGTTCAACGCATTATCAATTCTCTGCACTGCCCTTTGGCTTATCTACTGCGCCCAGGGTCTTCACAAAATGCCTGGTACCAGTAATTGCATACTGCAGATAAAGAGGAATTCAAATATACCCATACCTGGACGACTGCCTTATTCAAGCAGAAAGCAAGGACATTCTTTTAAAGCATCTGACATTTGTCAAACACCTTCTAAGTTGCCTAGGGTACACAGTAAACGAAAAGAAATCAAAACTAGTGCCCTCACAAAACATAATATTCCTGGGTGCCAGCTTGAATCCAACGGCCCAGATGGCTTATCTCACGCCAGACAAGCAACAACAGCTGACTCAATATTTCAAAATAATGTCAACAAAGACCCAACTCCCTGCAAGAAAAATTCTGCAGGCCTTGGGATTCATGGCATCTTGCATACTACTAATACCATTTGCAAAACTGCATATGAGGAAATTACAATGGTACCAGAAAAGCGTATGGACTCAGCACAGCCACAGCTTGGAAACAATGATACCACTCATTCCCTGCCTTCAACAGGAGTTTCTATGGTGGGCACAGGCATGTCACCTCAACAAGTGTCAGCCTTTCACCTTCCCCACAGCCAGGCAAACAATAACAACAAATGCATCGGACTATGCCTGGGGAGCACACATGGCAGGACAGTGCATTCAGGGCAAATGGACTACAGATCAGAGGCATCTGCATATAAATCAAAAAGAAATGCTAGCAGTACAGAATGCCCTAACAGCTTTCAAGGACCTCTTACACACAGGACAACTGCTAATAAAGACGGACAATACCACAGTAATGTGGAACATAAACAAGCAAGGGGACACACATTCCTACCCTCTATGCAGGCAAGCAATGACCTTGTGGAACACTGCACTGTCTTACCAGGTTCAATTGCAAGCACAATTCCTGCCAGGAAAGAAAAACACATTGGCAGACAACCTAAGCAGAAACATCATGGATCCAGACGAGTGGAAACTAGATCCACAAGTATTTGCAATGATAGCTCAAAAATGGAGACACCCAGACATAGATCTGTTTGCAAGCCCCCAAAACTACCAACTTCAAAAATTTTGCACAAAGACATTCCATCCACAAGCTTGGAAAGTGGACGCCCTCTCATTCAGTTGGAAAACATTAACAATGTATGCCTTTCCTCCACTGCCTCTTCTAGCAAAGGTACTGCTGAAAGTCAGATTAGAGAGGCCACAAATGATACTCATTGCACCAGACTGGCCACACCAGCATTGGTATCCAATTCTAAGGAACATGGCCCACGGCCCACCATGGATTTTACCACAAATTCCTCACCTGCTCACCCAGCGAGACTATCAGAATCTACACAGCCAGCTCAAGACTTTAAACCTGGCTGCATGGCAAATTACCTAAACAACCAGCCAACACCTCTATCCAAAGCTGTTATGGATGTCATTCTGGAGGCCAGGAGGCCCAGCACCAGGAAAACCTATTCAGACAAATGGAAAAGATTTTGCGCCTGGAACCAGGCTAAAGGCCAAAATCCCCTTGATCCAAACATTCCTCAGATTCTACAATATTTAACTGAGATGTTGCACAAAAGGACTTTCCTTTTCATTTATTAAGATCCACGCCTCAGCAATTTCAGCTCATTACAACACGGATCCTCCTTTATTCTCACATCCACTCCTAAGACAGTACCTCAGAGGGGCTAAGAACATAAGACCACCAAGGAGAGCACCAACACCTACTTGGGATCTCAACTTTGTTCTGGAAAAGCTTACACTGCCACCCTTTGAACCAGCTTTTTCAGCTGATTTAAAATTTATTTCATGGGAAACTGCCCTGCTACTAGCAATAACCTCAGCTAGAAGAGTCTCAGAGCTACAGGCACTAATGGCAGTGGAGCCTTTCCTCATTTTTCATCAAGACAGAGTCTCTCTACGAACTAACCCTTCCTTTATGCCAAAGGTGGTATCCAGTGTGGCCCTAAACCAAACCATTCATTTGCCCATCTTTTTCCCAAATCCCCAGAACAAAGGAGAAAGACTCCTGCACTCTTTGGACATTCGCTCTTTGGACATTCACAGGCAATTACATTACTACTTGGATAAAACTAAGGCTTTCAGAAAAACTGACCAGCTCTTTGTAGCCTATGCTACAGGATCACAAGGAAAAGCTATCTCAAAACAGACTATTTCTAAATGGATAGGGCATTGCATACGTTTCTGCTACACGCGTCATGGGAAACCAGTACCTGCTAACATTAGGTCCCACTCCACCAGGGCTACAGCTACATCAGCAGCATTTCTCAAGGGAGTGCCAACCAAGGATATTCTGGAAGCTGCAACTTGGAGTTCAGTGCACACCTTCACCAAACACTATCACCTACCTCTATATTCTAAGACTAGAGCTGGTTTTGCCACTGCAGTTTTGCAGGGCTTACTAGCTTCTTCTAATCCTGTTTAACTACACCTCCCATCCTTAGCTTTGGGATTCAACCCAAGTGTGATGACTGCAGCAGGGTAACACGATGAACATAGTACAGTTTTGTACCTACCATAAATGTAGATGTTCGAGTGTTCACCCTGCTGCAGTCCAGGTTACCATCCCTCCATCCCCTCTGAACTAGCTGAACTTATCTATACCACTCTATCTTATGCAACCTCTGTGGTGTATTTGCTTGTGCCTAAAGGTATTGTTTTATTTTTATCTAGCTATATATATATATATATATATATATATATATATATATATATATATATTTTGCCTACCTATTGGGGGCACCTGACATCTGGGGTAAGAAAAACTGAAGAAAATGGCGTTGGATTCCTCTTATATACCTCTGGCGCACTGATGTCAGGGAAGAAGCGACAGCAACCGACGCCGGACCAAGACTTTGGAATTCAGGCTGACTGCGGGACCACCTGATGGCAGGATAACCCAAGTGTGATGACTGCAGCAGGGTGAACACTCGAACATCTACATTTATGGTAGGTACAAAACTGTACTTTCTGTTTCTGATATTGGTTTGTTTGTGCTAGTGTTTAGAAATGTTAATGAAGATCATGTGTCTTAGTGTGGAATTGCAGTAATGATTTTTGGTGTCCAGTGGTAGCCGTAGTCTTATTTTACCTAAAAAATCAAATTGTAAGCAAAAATAAGACTTTTGAAAGGAGGAGATGCTACCACTGATGTTCACAGCTTTCCATGTATTTGTTGGGGAGAGGGCCTATTCTGGATTGGTGAGGTGCAGACTTAATTAAGGAAATGTAGCCTTGATCCTGGTAAAAAAAAAAAAAAGAGATTTAAGCCAGCCCACCAAACTTGTAAACAAATGTAATGCAAAAATAAGTACTGTATGCTGTCGCTTGCACCTTCTTTCCTACATTGTGACCTCAGAATAGTACTGAGTTACTTTGCTGACAGTAAAGAAAACATTTGTAGCGAAAATACACCAGATTTAACATGAATTCTCCACTGCATACACTAGCACTTAGCAGCCTATTAATTTTTAGCACCCCTCCCCAAACTGTGTGAAAAGTTCTAAAATAAATAAATAAATAATGATAATTTCATAGTCCAGTAATCTCAAGTTTCCTCTTCAGTCACATCATTATTTTACATGATTTGATAACTGAAATGGAGAAGGAAATACAACCTGCATGAATCCAGCACACCAGCAAAAAATGGGTTTTAACAGTCTCTTTCAGTGCATTCTGCAACCAAGATGCATACTAAACTGATGGTGACTGTCTGCAGTTTTGTCAGCTTAAAATCTTTGCAGATGGTATTTAAAGTGTATTGGTCATGTTCTGATGCAGTTTTTGTTTTGCAGATAATTTCATTCCCAGTTATAATCCTCACATTAAAGCTGGCAGTGATTTTGCCAAAAAAAGAAAATTATAGTTTATTTTATTGGTTACTCATTTTGTCTAAATGATGTCAGAATAGATTATGAACATTGCTTTGCATATAGTTGAAAAATATTCTGGGTAAACAAAATAATTTCACTTCTTTAGAAGTGCAGCTTCTACTTTACTTTGTGGTTTCACTGCTACCATGTTATGTGATCATTTTCAGTATAAGGTCCGTCTGTCACATGGAAGAACTGTTGATAACTTACCTTTTGTAGGAAGTAATAAACTCCTAGTGATGCCTATACACAAGTTTAAGTAGTGAGGGATTATAGGTTATGTCTTTCATGATGTCTTTGTAGGGGTTTTCATTTCCATTAAAATTTCCGTGAGTGGTCTTTAGTAACAACAATAAAATGTTAAAAACGATTTTTCATCAAAATCTGTGTAATGTGGTAAGGACAGTATATCCAACTTCAAGGGTTTGATGCTTACGCTTGTATCTGAATATGACCAAAACACTATAAATGAGTGAAGGAGGCTTCTTTTTAAGATGTAGGTACAGTGTGGAATACAAACTGTTGACTGGGTAGAGGTTGTCCACCATGCAGAGTGTGGGTGTGATGTCAGTCTTCACCTCCCCCTTTTTTTCTCTTTTACGGAAGAGTTCATGCTTTTTTTATACCTGAAAGTTAATATTTAAAATGGTCAGTCGAACATTTGCCTTGCAGAATTTTTAATGTATTTTGTCTTCTCTGGTGTTTACAGTGTAACTAACAGTTGTAAAATTAATACTAACTATGTGAAGGAATGCAAAAAAATAACACTTTTCTGTTCAAATTTAATATGCAACAATTAATTGTTAATGATGAGACATTGCCACATTCCACTTACTGCTTTCTTGATCTGTTAATGTTTTGGGTTGTACTACTGCTATCCTGGTTGTTATTTCAGGTGGCATTATACATTAATTTTGTTTCTGATTCTAGGTCCCATACTTTAATTAATAGTTTATGTGTGATAGGTTGTTATTAAGTTAGCTTGTAACAGTTTTTCTTTTTGTATGCATGTGTGTGTGTGTACTAGGAAATGGGATTTGGCCGAGAGAAGAGTGAAGATGAATTAAAGAAGTATGGAACTATTGAGAAAGTTTTGGAGATGTTTCCTTTAGGTGAGTGATTGGGCTTTGGAAAGTAGATGTTTAACAGTGGCAGTTTTTTTCCTTTCAAGTCTTGCATTTCATGTTTGAATTTGTTTAAAGAACTTCAACTGATGATCAGGTGAGCAAAATTACAAAGACTGTGTTGGTGCCTATATAGATGATTTGTAATCATGAGCCTAAAGTTCTGCTTAAAATGTTTATTGAAAGTGAAATCTACTGCTGAGAAAGATGAGAGAGATTTTAGTATATGCTTCATTAAAGAAAGGGCAAGAAGGATGGCATGTGAAAATGATTAAATTAAGTTCCTGACTTTCACTTTTGTTTTGCACTCTTTCATTTTTCTTAAATATTTTAATGGTAACTCTCTAGTGTTTTAATCCAGTTCATTTGCTGCATCTCTCAGCCCTGTTTAATGCCTGCAGTTGTTGTTTGTCTTTCGGCTTTTTCCCGGTAAGGGGTCACTACAGCGGAACTCTGGTCCGCTAATGATTGGCAGTAGATTTTTTTATGAAACGCCGAGGTGCCAGCTCGACGCCCAACCTTCAATGAAGGCAAGCCCATTTACGCACACATGTCTTTCGAACTCAACCCAACCGCAGGGAGGACATGCAAACTCCACACCGAAGGCACTCCCAAGCCACATCGAGAATCGAACGGGAGAACCTCTTGCTGTGAGGTAACAATGCTACCGCCGTACCACTGTTTAATGCCTGCAGTAAATATTATATATTTCTTTTGTGAGGACACTGTAAATATTGTTAAATACAAGCGGAGAAAATTCTGCAGTAAATTGGAGTGAGTATTAATCATACTCCTCCTCAATTGTGATAAGATTAACAGGTATCTGTGATACTTGAGTTATTTTCAGTATAAGTTAAGTTTGTAAACAGCATCCTTCTACCAGTCCAATCTTGATGTGATGTGACTGTATTTTAATCCATTAAGATTTTCATTGTGTAGATTCAGATTAAGACCGTTGGCTTGCTTAAACTTAACCATATGCCTTCCATTGAAGTTTTTTTTTAAATACACCATCTGCATGTGTCTTGGTTTAAATATATTGGTCTCCTTGATGGTTTTGCATGCCGACATAAAATTCTCACAGTAGCATTGAGCCATCTGATTTGCCCAGTTTTTCCAGCAATACCCTGCAGCTGCACTTATTCATTTTTTTTTATATATATATTGATCTTTCCTATGCCCAACTGATTGCCTGTGTTTGTTTGCTCTTCACTACCTGTTCAAGGAGTTCATTCTGTATGTGTACTACCCTTTATATGAAGTAATATTTCTTCATGTGTAAGCTAAAATGTGCTCCCTCTTGGTAGAACATGCACCATCCAACTCCTTACATCCTCTCGTTTAGTGCAGGTTCCAAGTCCTTGGACATTTTTGTTGACCCTGATCTTGTGCTTTTTTCCATCTTCATTCCTGTAAGATGTACACCTCAGCATATTAGTCTCTCTTGCTGTGTCCTCCTTTCCATTGCAAGTAGCCTTCTTGTGCAGCGTAACAGTGTCATTTCCATCTCCAGAGCTAAATACAGCATTCCAGGTAGTGTGGGGCAATATTACCTTATTTGTGGAATCTTGTGCCCTTAGCGTGCTATTTAGCTTGCTATTGTCCTAGGAAGCTGCATTTAACTCTGTTCTTTCTAATTTGTATTAGATGTGATTACCCATAAACCTTTTTTGCTGCTCACCTGTTTAAAAACTGGACTTTTTTGTAATGTTGCTGGCTTTTTTTTCCCCAGGTTCAGTACGTTGAACTAGTGAGCATTATTGTCAATTGCCACATTTCAGATCATGCTGCTGTCTTTTTAAGTCCATGGTTAAACTGATTTCCTGTCGCCTACTTTTGCTGATGTCGTAGTGTCGTCCACTAATATATTAATCCATTTTTCGTGCCAGTTAAGTTAGATAGATATGAACACATTGAAAAGTGTTGGTCCAAGTCCTGATCCTTGTGTCACTCTTCTGTTCAGTGCTCTTTACTTTCATAGTGCATCATTCTTATTGTTACCTTCTCTGGTCTTCCCTTCAGCCACCTCTTCACCTGCCTCCCATTTTATCAGCCCCTCCACTCTTTGCAGTTTACTTACTATACATGTTTGTGGGAAAGAGTCAAAGACATTACTAAAAGTCAGATAGTTGGTTAAGTACAGTGTAGTTACGGCTTTACTAAAATTCAAGATCTTTGGGTTGTGATCTCATCTTTTTGAAATTGTAGAAAGGATTGCCTTCCAAAACATTGACCAGTCTCTTCCCTGGTACCTTCTGTATTAATTTCCTTCCTGCTGAGCCTATGTTTGCCATTCTGTCTATTGTTTTCTGCCATTTTCATGATGATAATTTGTGGTAATCCTAGTCCACTTGATTATTTTTTCTAGGCTTCTAGCAGTTGTATACTGCACCTGCAGCCACCAGATGTCAGTAGGTTAAGTATCAGAAGCTGCAAAAGGCAAACTGACACTATTCTTACTGGGTCAAAAATGTAACTAACTTTTTTTTTTCAATAATTTTTATTTATTCTTTACATCAAAGCAGAGCAGTAAATGGCAAATACATAGCACATAAAGGAAAAACACAAAAAATGTAGCATTTCTAATGGGAACACTGTGTTATTTTAATAATAAAACATGGATTTTCTGACAGTAAGCAAATGCTGTTTAATGTCTTAAATGTACATGCATACAAGTGTTTGAGAGACTTTTTAGACTTTGTAACAGAATATAATATTCAGTGTTCAAGTATTTTGTACTGTTTGTTGGACTTTAGGGATAGTCACCTTAAAGTCTTAAGATGAGTTAGTCAGGGAGAATTTATTATTTGAACTAAATATTTGACTTAAAAAATATTTGTCCATGTTTCTTACTTTGTCATTGATTCATTTGGTATGCAAAGGAACACCAGGCATTTGTGAGTGTGTCCATGTGTTTACTTGTTTCTCTTCAGGTGTTATTGATAGAATTGCTAATTTTTTATTGCTTAAACTGTAGCTCTAGTTTTCTTTATTCTTTGTGTATTTTAGGGAAGTAGTACATACCTGAAAGGTACTGTCAGCAGTTTCATTGAGCCAGAAAAAGAGTAAACATTTTAGCATGCAAAACCCAGGGGTGGCCCGTGCTATTGGACTGCCGGACTGCAGCCCCCTCAACAAAAAGTAAAAAGAAATTAAGAAAAAAAAAGTTTTAAATTTTCGCGGACTTCGCGCATGCGCAGTAGACCAGACTACAGTGAGTCTACTGCGCATGCTCCAGGCAGTCCGGCCGTCCTGGTAGGGAAACACGAGCAGAGTCTGTGCACTTTTAAAGTGCACAGACTCGCTGGGAAAACGCGTCGGGGCCGGACTGCAACACCAGCAGTCAGGAGTCTCTCATCGGGAAGGGGTTTCATCGGATCTCGAGGGTCTTTGTATTATTGCGCGGGCATGTGGAGGTATGTTATGGAGAATGGACAGGTAAGTGTATTATTGCGCGGGCATATGGATGTACGTTATGGAGAATGGACAGGTAAGTGTGTTAATTATGGTGCTTTTAACGTTTTGATAGGGACTTAGTGTTTGAAGTTGATAGGGACTTAGTGTTTGAAGTTTTGTGTGTGTGTGTGTGTGTGTGTGTGTGTGTGTGTGTGTGTGTGTGTGTGTGTGTGTGTGTGTGTGTGTGAAAATGCCCCAGGTGCTCATGGTGGTGTGGTAGGGAATACCTCAGGCTTGAACCCTGTATGCAGGTGTTAAAGACTTGAGTTCCCTACCCACCACCATTTGTAAAAAAATTGCAGATTTTTGCCTCATATTTGATCTGATCTGTTCCTCATAATATCTGTGGTTTGTAAATGTTGCAATGCTTGATATTTGATGGTGAAGTAGTAGCATTGTTGCCTCACAGCTGCAGGTTCTCAGGTTTGATTCTTGGCTGGGGTTCCTTCTTTGTGGGGTCTGTATCTTCTCCCTGTGTTTGTGTGGGTTTGCTTTTGTCCCCTCCCATGTTACAAAGACATGTCTGCATTATTTCTTCCTGGTCCTCTGCTGAAAATTGTTTTTTTGTTCCAAGTCAGACTGTCCTGATTAACAAATGTTAAATAAAATTGACAGGCATTTGAATTTCAGACTTCAGGTTTCTGAATGTTTAACTTCTTACATATTTGATGGTGCAGTGGCGGTATTGTTGCCTAATAGCTACAGGATTTGTGGTTTGATTCTTGGCTGTGGTGCCTTCTTTGTGGAGTCTGCATCTTATCTCTGTGTTTGTGTGGATTTGCTCTGGTATCCTGCCATTTTACAAAGACGTGTCTACAGTATTTCTCCCTGGGCCTCTGCTGAAAATTGTTTTTGTTCCATCAGAAGTAAAATTGACAGGCATTTGAATTTCAGACTTCATAGTCTTCAGAAAATACGTAGTAAAACAACTTTTTATTCTAGCAATAAATATATAGTAACACAACCATTTATTATAACATTTTTTTAAGTTTGTAAGATGACTATTTGAAATTTTTCCTTATTTTTGGGACTGTAATACCCTGTTAGTGGCTTTGTCCAGGTTTTTTGTGCTAAGGTTGACAGCTATGGCAAGAACTGAATTCACTGAATATGTTTGAGGGCTGTATTCCCTCATTACTGGGTTTGTCCAGGTGTTTTGTGCTAAGAGGTTGACAGCTATGGTGAGAACTGAATTCATTAAATGATAGCCATTTAAGTTTCAGTCTTCCTCTCGTTCACAAAACAGCTGATTTGGCGTAGTGGTATGTTGCTCTTGACTGTTTTGCACAGGGACCTTGTCTGTAAAATGTACGGTGGTAACACAGCATTTTTCTTTCACAAAGCAGGTGATTTGGCATAGTAGTATGTTGTTCTGACTCGTTTTTGCGCGGGGACTTTGGCAGTAAAATGTATGGTGGTACCCTGGTAACAGAGCATTTTATTCTAGCAGCTTTCAAGATTATACAAGCAATGTTTAATGTGTCCCTGGTTTTGCCCTTGTGACCCACCCCAATAAATTTGGCTTTTCCAGACTTCTTGTGCTGCGAAGTTGAGATGCAGTTGAGTATTGAGTAGATTTTACAAGGAGCTGAGAGCTGCAGGGTCAGAGAAGTTTAGTGCTAATAGCACAACAGGCTGTGTGCTTGCTTTTGATGCAGAAGGTTGTTGGTTCTACTCCCATAAGGGGTGAATGCTGCCGTACTGAAAGTTAAGATGCTAATTATGAGCCTGTTATCAGTTTGCCATCCATTTCCTATTGCAATATTACTAGCTTATTTTTAATGTAATTTAGGCAATTTATTCCACAGGGCATCAGACACTTTATTGTTCGATGAAACCATGAAATATAAAGGTGATTGCTAGCACCAACCTCTTCATTACAGATTTATTTAACGTGGAATTATTTAGATGACTTTTTACTACTTCAGAGATTTTGCATATTTACTGATAATGGTGGACTGTAGAATTGTGCATATTTACTGATAATAGTGGACTGTAGAAGCTTGAGTAGACATTTATGATGGAAATGTTCTGAATTGGACAGTTTTGTTTCATTGTTTACTGGAAAAATGTTCAAAGCAATAGGAAGGTGTATCAAAGAGCACATGTATGTTTCATATGCAAGGGGCCTATGATTTGAAAACAGCCCAGAATTAATTTTTATCTGCCACGAGTAAAATGTATTTTCTTTGAATGTGGATTTTAATGTTTCAGTGAATGTGAGTTTCAAGGGCAGAGAAGGTTTAATGCCAAGTTTGTTTAGCAGATGTCTTAGTGTTTGTGCTGTAAAATGCAAAAATAAAACTTTCAAATGAAGTTCAAATCATCATAGAAGTAAATCAGTATGCACATTAGTGTTTATGATAAATGGAGTGAAAAAGCAAAGTAATGGATCATTGGAATGGCTGCAGGGAGGCTCCATTCGACCAGGGTTTTGTGAGGGGGAAGGGTGGCAAACTTAGACAGCCCCAGCTGAACCATACCTCTCAACTGTCCAGATTCTCAAAGAATGAATAGATTTTTTGCTTCTTATTTTTGATTTGTTCCTCATAAATTGTGGTTTTTCTGGCAAATCATTTAGGAATTAAGTCACTAAATAATGACACACCTAGTTTCAGACTTCATAACCTTCAGAAAAATGCATGCTAAAGTAAGACCTGTTCTATCAACTGTCCCAGTTTATAGAAGAGCATTTTTTAGTACTGTTTATATGTTTCCTCCAATATATTTGGCCTTGTCCAGATTTATGTCCCAGTTTATACAAGAGCAATTTTTAGTACTGTTTATATGTTCCCCCAATATATCTGGCCTTGTCCAGATTTATTGCATTAACAGGTTGAGAGGTACATGCAAATAAATTGCTTTATAGAATTAGGCATAGCCAAACCTCTGAACTGTCCCTGATTTTAACTCAAAATGTTGCTCTTCCCCTAATGATCCCTCCGCAAAATAGCAATTTTGGAAGAAAACATGGAGGGTTTATAATTAAGAAATAACTGTAATAATTGCATTACTTTTATTTCAGAAATGCATGTAGTAATTTTATTTCGTCAGCTGCTCAAGTTAGCAGTACTAATATTAAAGTGTCCCTTCTTGACATGTTCCCAGCTGTATTGTGTTGCTATTTTATATTTTTACATCACATTTTTTGGTCCATTTTTCATAAAATTGTGTTTTTTTGGCAAATTAGTGACAAATAATTAGACTGAAGTTAGAAAATAATGACAGACATTTGAGTTTCAGATTTCATACCATTCAGAAAATTCATACTAATGCAAGACCTCTGTTAGCTTTCTAAGGTTATAAGAGCGATATTTTAAAAAATGTCCTTATTTTTGGGCCTTTGTCCCATTTCTTTGTATGGCTTTGTCCAGATTTCTTGCTCTGAGGTTGAGAGGTATGACAAATGTGTCAAGGCCATCACAAGTCAGCCAGAGACATTTCAAACTGTGACATACTTGTTACACCCCACTCCCCCATGTAGTGACTCTGGATGTGTCGAAGCAAGGCAAGGAGTAGTTATGCAGTGTAAATGTGCAGAGAATCCCACCCATCCAAGGTAGACACAAGTACTAGAGTGGCTTTTCATATGTCCTTGATTTTTGCAGAATGGTCTGGTTTCTGTCATATTTTTGTACTGTTGATTTATGCTTATTACTCAAAGTGCCTGTTGCTCTGTGTTTAAGTAGCAATACTTTAATGACCATTAGGTAAGCTTGGCTGAGATTGCAAGATGCAAGTAAGCTTTAATAAGCATACTGTTAAAGAATTGCCAACATTGAAAGCCTTTCGGTTGCCATGTAGAGAATACTTAACTAGATAATGTATAAGCCTTGGGTATTGACATGCATATGCCAGTATTTGTAATAAAGGACAGAATTACATTATTTTAAGAGTCTCATTACACTTGGAGACTTACAGTCATCTCTGCAGGCTTTAACCATAAACCGAATGCCAATCGCGTGGTCTATAACCTGTACAATAATCCTTTTAAGCAATGTATCTTGAGCTTATTTCTTGTTTGCTTTTAATTTTTTACTTTGATCATGTTTTCCCCATGAAACAAGTAGATGTCAGGCAGCAGGCCTTTTTTTGGATAAGGAACATTTTTACAAGTGGGGGCATCAGAGATTTCTACTTTCAGCATGTTACTTGTTACTTTAATAAAGCTGAATATAAATTATATTTAGAACTGCAGTGCAAGAAGTGGTTTGAGTTGAGTGCTGCTTGTTTTTCTTATACTTGATTTTGACTGGCATTCCATTAATGTATTTAAAAGAAAGTAATTTATTTTTTCATGCCACACAACCTTTTTTGTTTCCATCTAGATATTAAGCTGTCATGCAGCCAATGCATTGAAATATTTTTATTCTTCTACACTTCATTTTGTCTTGATTGGACTCTCATGACAACTGTTTGGCACCCAGTGCAGTATACTTAGTTTTTGTGGTTTGCTACTACAGGTGTTTGTGTGTGGTAGGGAATACCTCAGGCTTGAACCCTGTACCTTGTATGCAGGTGTTAAAGACCTTAATTCCCTACCCACCACCATTTGTGAAAAAAAAACTGCAGATTTTTGCCTCATGTTTGATCTGATTTGTTTCTCATAATATCTGTGGTTTGTAAATGTTGCAATGCTTGATACTTGATGGTGCACTGGTAGCATTGTTGCCTCACAGCTGCAGGTTCTCAGGTTTGCTTCTTGGCTGGGGTGCCTTCTTTGTGGGGTCTTTATCTTCTCCCTGTGTTTGTGTGGGTTTGCTTTTGTGTCCTCCCATGTTACAAAGACATGTCTGCATTATTTCTTCCTGGGCCTCTGCTGATTTTTTTTTTGTTCCAAGTCAAACTGTCCTGATTAACAAATGTTAAATAAAATTGACAGGCATTTGAATTTCAGACTTCAGGTTTCTGAATGTTTAAGTCCTTGCATATTTGATGGTGCAGTGGTAGTGTTGTTGCCTCACAGCTATAGGTTTTCTGGTTTGATTCTTGGCTGATGTGCCTTCTGTGTGGAGTCTGCATCTCCTCCCTGTGTTTGTGTGGATTAGCTCTGGTGCCCTGTCATTTTACAAAGATGTGTCTGCAGTATTTCTCCCTGGGTCTCTGCTGAAAATTGTTTTTATTCTGTCAGCAGTAAAATTGACAGACTTGAATTTCAGACTTTATGTTCTTCAGAAAATCCATAGTAACACAACCTTTTATTCTAGCAATTTTCTAAGTTTATAAGATGAATATTTGAAATGTGTCCCTATTTTTGGGACTGTATTCCCTCATTATTGGCTTCGTCCAGGTTTTTTGTGCTAAGGTTGACAGCTATGGCAAGAACTGAATTCACTGAATGTTTGACGGCTGTATTCCCTCATTACTGGGTTTGTCCAGGTGTTTTGTACTAAGAGGTTGACAGCTGTGGTGAGAACTGAATTCACTAAATGATAGCCAATTAAGTTTCAGTCTTCCTCTTTTACAAAGCAGCTGATTTGGCGTAGTGGTATGTTGCTCTGTTTTGCACAGGGAGCTTGGCAGTAAAATGTATGGTTCTAGCAACTTTCCAAGATTATACAAGCAATGTTTGTGTCCCTGGTTTTTGGGCTTTTGACCCCCCCCCCCCAATACATTTTGGCTTTTTCCAGTTATCCTGTGCTGCGAAGTTGAGTATTGAGTAGATTTTACAAGGAGCTGAGAGCTGCAGGGGAACAGAAGTTTAGTGCTGCTTAAGTGAAGTTGGTTTGCCTTGTTAATAGCACAACAAGTTGTGTACTTGCCTTTGATGCAGAAGGCTGTGGGTTCTACTCCCACAAGGGGTGGATGCTGCTGTACTGAGAATGTTCTCCTTGGTGAAGATACTAACTATGAGTCCGTTATCAGTTTGCCATCCATTTCCTCTTGCAATATTACTAGCTTATCCATTTCCTCTTGCAATATTACTAGCTTATCATTTTTTTAATGTAATATAGGCAATTTATTCCTGAGGGGCAACAGGCACTTTATTTTTCGATGAAACCATGAAATATAAAGTTGTTTGCTAGCAGCAACCTCTTCATTAGTTACAGATTTCTTTAATGTGGAATTATTTAGATGACTTTTACTTCTTCAGAAATAGTGCCTATTTACTGATAATGGACTGTAGAATTGTGCATATTTACTGATAATGGACTGTAGAATTGTGCATATTTACTGATAATGTTGGACTGTAGAATTGTGCATATTTATTGATAATGGTGGACTGTAGAATTGTGCATATTTACTGATAATGGTGGACTGTAGAATTGTGCATATTTTACTGATAATGGTGGACTGCGGAAGTCTGAGTAGACTTTTATGATAAATGTTCTGAACTGGGCAGTTTTGTCATTTTGGGTGCATGCATTTTGTTTCATTGCTTACTGGAAAAATGTTCAAAACAAATTTCAAACGCCCTCTAACAACTGTAATATATTGTACAAGGAATATAATTTAGTACAATGAGGAAGGTGTATCAAAGAGCACATGTATGTTTCACATGCAAAGGGCCTATGATTTGAAAACAGCCCAAAATTAATCTTTATCTGCCACTGGCAAAATGTATTTTCTTTGAATGTGGGTTTCAATGCTGTTTCAATGAATGTGAGTTTCAAGGGCAGAGAAGTTTTAATGCTAAGTTTTCATTGTGAGACTGCATTGCTTTGTTTAGTAGATGACTTAGTATTTGTGCTGTAAAATACAAAATAAAACTTTCAAATGAAGTCCAACTCATCATACAAGTAAAGCAGTATGCACATTAGTGTTTATGGTAAATGGAGTGAAATAGCCAAGTAATGGTTCATTGGAATGGCTGCAGAGGCTCCATTCAACCGTGATTTTGTCAGGGGGGAAGGGCAGCAAACTCAGACAGGCCCAGCTGAACTATACCTCCCAACTGTCCAGATTTTCAAAGAATGAATAGATTTTTGCTTTTTATTTTTGGTTTGTTCTTCATAAAATTTGTAGTTTTCTGGCAAATCATTTAGAAATTAAGTCACTAAATTGAGTTTCATACTTCATAACCTTCAGAAAAATGCATGCTAAAGTAAGAACTGTTATTCTGTCAACTGTCTCAATTTATACAAGAGCATTTTTTTGTACTGTTTATATGTTCCCCCAGTATATTTGGCTTTGTTCAGATTTACTGCATTAACAGGTTGAGAGGTACATGCAAATAAATTGCTTTATAGAATTAGGCATAGCCAACCTCTCAACTGTCTCCGATTTTGGCTTAAAATGCTGCTCTTCCCCCTAATAATCCCTCCGCAAAATAGCAATTTTGGAAGAAAACATGGAGGGTTTACAATTAAGAAATAACTAATAAAGTTATAGATTACTTGAAATGCATGTAGATTCTTTTATTTTGTCAGCTGCTCAAGTTAGCAGTACTAATATTAAAGTGTCCCTTCTTTGACAGGTTCCCAGCTGTATTGTGTGGTTATTTTATATTTTTGCATCATATTTGGTCCATTTTTCATAAAATCGTGTTTTTTGGCAAATTAGTCACAAATCACTAAAGACTGAAGTTAGAAAATAATGACAGACATTTGAGTTTCAGATTTTATACCCTTCAGAAAAGTCATACTAATGCAAGACCTATTCTATTATCTTTCTAAGTTTATTAGAGCAATATTTAAAAATTGCCTTTATTTGTGGGCATTTGTCCCACTTCTGTGTATGGCTTTGTCCAGATTTCTTGCTCTGAGGTTGAGAGGTATGACACATGTGTCAGGGCCATCACAGTCAGCCAGAGACATTTCAAATTGTGACATACTTGTTGCACCCCACTCCACCATGTACTGACTCTGGATGTGTCCAAGCAAGGCAAGGAGTAGTTATGCAGTGTAAATGTGCAGTGTATCCCCCCCCCCCAATCCAAGGTAGACACAAGTACTACAGTGGCTTTTCATCTGTCCTTGATTTTTCAGAAAGGTCTGGTTTCTGTCATATTTTTGTACTGTTGATTTATGCTTATTACTCGAAGTGCCTGTTGCTCTGTGTTTAAGTAGCAATGCTTTAATGACCATAATGTAAGCTTGTCTGAGATCGTAAGATGCAAGTAAGCTTTAATAAGCATACTGTTAAAGAATTGCCAACATTGAAAGCCTTTCTGTTGTTGCCATGCAGGGAATACTTGACTAGATAATGTATAAGCCTTGGGTATTAAAGGACAGGATTCCATTATTTTAAAAAGCTCATTACAGTTGTTGGAGACTTCCAGTCATCTCTACAGACTTTACCCGTAAACTAAACAGAATACCAATCATGTGTTGTCCATAACCTGTACAGTAATCCTTTAAGCAATGTATCTTGAGCTTGTTTCTTGTTTGCTTTTCATTTGTTACTTACATGTTTTCCCCATGAAACAAGTAGATAGTTGTCAGGCAGCAGGTCTTTTTTGGATAAGAAACATTTTTACAAGTGGGGGGAACACAGAGATTTCTACTTTCAGCATGTTACTTGGCACTTTAATAAAGCTGAATATAAATTATAATTAGAACTGCATTGCAAGGAGAAGTGGTTTGAGTTGAGTGCTTCTGGTTTTGCTTGTACTTGATTTTGACTGGCATTCCAGTAATGTATTTAAAAAGTAATTTATTTTTTCATGCCTCACAACCTTTTGTTTCCATCTAGATATTAAGTAAGCTGTCATGCAGCCAATGCATTGAAATATTTTTATTCTTTTACACTTATTTTTGTCTTGATTGGACTGTCATAATGATGGTTTGCCACCCAGGGCAGCGTATTTAATTAAAGTTAGTTTTTGTGGATGTCCTTCAAGGATGCATCTGCAGTCCTTACAAATGGGTAGTCTTGTCGTCAGGCAGCCCTTCGGTCGGCCGGATTCCAAAGTCTGGGTCTGGCTTCGGCTGGTGTCGCACTTCACCCGACGTCATAGCTGCAGTTTTTCGGGTATAAAGGCATCAGCCGACGCCATTTTCTCCAGTCTTTCTTGCCGCGTGGCGCCCGAAGCAGAAGCTGTTCGCAAGTGCCGGTCGGTCAGAACCAGAGATTACTACTACCGAATACTACTTTGAAGACTTCTAAAAAGCTAAGTACCCTGTTGGGGACTCTTTCTTGCCTCAGCCGATGTCAGAAAAAGTGAATAACTGTTTAACTTGTGGGAAACAAATACCTCATAAAGATTTCCACTCTTACTGCTTACCTTGTTTAGGCCCAGACCACGACGTAGCAGCTTGTCTAGCCTGTGCTTCTTTTAACCGACGGACGCTTAGACGTCGGTCGGAATTTGCAGAACAGTTTTTCGGCTCTGATTTTGCTTATATCATGCCGTCGGATCCTCCGACTTCACAAATTACCAAAAAACGCAGGGAAAAGGACCGACACTCGCGGTCCGCGGTTTTGGCCGAAACCGCGGTTAAGCCAACCACGAGTGTCTCGGTTTCGGCTGAAACCGAGCAAGCGGTTCTTCCCCCAGCCGAAAACATGCCTTCTACCGAGGACTCTTCTAGCCTGGTGGAATCGGCTTCTGAAATCCAACCTTCAGTTGCGGTTTCTCAGGAATTATCAGACACTATTCCCTTGGATATTTCAACCCCTGCACGTGGAGCTGCTAGGCCTCCTGCAGCCATGTCTATTAAGGCCTTTTCCAGGGCTAAAGCAGCCAAAGCTTCAAAAACGGTGCCTGTCAAACCCCCCTCTCACAGGCCCAGCACCAGTTCCCATATGCTTTCTTTGGCTGAGGATCTCATTTCTTTAATTCGTGGATCCCAGCCTCATCCAGACAGGACCTCTCATCCACCTCCAGAGAAGAGGCCTAGAGCAGAGCCCCCTGAGCCAGTATCCACAGATGATTCCTCTGATGACTCAGAACATACAGACCCTCCTGAGGCTCCTTATTCCCCTTACGAAGACTCTGATGCTGAAGAGTCCATTCCTTCAGCCTCTCCACCTGAGGAATTTTCCTTTGGGGAAACCTTGCATGCTATGAGGGAACAATTTCAGTGGCAGGGCCAAGATTTCTCAGACTCCAGAAAAAGGCTTAGAACCTTTCTACATTTGCCACAGCATAGGCCTTTAGCTATACCTCCAGTTTTTTCTGTTGTAGATAATGCATTTAATGATGCTTGCACTGCTCCTGATTCATTACCTCCGGCCCCTGCTAAGCCCGATAGGTTCTACAGGGTCCCGGACACTCATCACCATTTATACAAGGCTCCTTTTGCAGATCCAGAGACTATCTCCCAGGGCCCTAAAGCTGTAGCAACTACATCTACTAAAACCCCCCTGCCCTCTGAAAGGGAATCCAGGTCCTTAGAGAGATGGGGTAAAAAAGTTTACACCTCTGCTACTTTGTCAGCTAGAGCTTTGAACTGCCAATTTCATATGATTCAATATCAAGAGTTTATGCTTGCCCAGTTAACTAAAAAGCTGTCCTCTGAAGAATCTTTAGATATAACATATGTTCAGGAAATGGTACATAACATACAGCAGGTTAGTAACCATTCTTTAAAATGTGGCTATGATGCACTGGAGGCTTCCTTTAGATCAGCCATGACTGGCACAGTTATCAGGAGACATGCATGGTTGAAAGAGCAGGCATTACCAGACCATGTCAAATCAAAGCTTTTGGATGCACCCATGGACAAAGTCAATTTATTTGGTTCCCCTGCACAGCAGGTACTAAAAAAGACGGAAGAGAAGGTGAAATCTGTACAAACAGTGAAAGATTTCTTACAGGTTCAACCTCCAAGGTTTAGCAGGAACTGGCCCTCCAAGAATTGGTCCTTTCTGGACTCCTCTAAGACACAGAGAGGCAGGAATAGGCGTTCAAGAGGCAGAAACCAATCCAGGGGTGCCTACAGGGGACGCCAGTGGCAAGGTAACAACCAGCAAGGCACGGACGCAGCCACCACCTCTACAACAACACAATCACAGTGACTTGGCTGTGGCACCGCCTACCAGGGAACAACTGGAAGCACCCTTAGGCGGAAAGCTAACCATATTTTCAAAGAACTGGCATTGCATCACAAGGGAAAAATGGATTTTGCAAACTATAGACCAAGGTTACAGGTTCCATTTCCATACTCTACCAGGAAAGAGAGGAATGCCAAACCTACCACCTACTCAAAGGGCAGAAGCTCTAAAGCAAATATCTCAATTAAGAATGAGAGCTGTGGAAAAGGTACCATCTATGGAACAAGGAAAGGGATTTTACTCCAGACTCTTCCTGGTACCAAGAAAAGAGAGCAAATGGAGGCCTATTCTCGACCTGTCCGCTTTAAACACATTCCTCATTGTTCCAAAATTCAAAATGCTGACCCTACAGCAGCTTCTTCCCATGCTGGGCAAGGAGTCTTGGCTGGTAACTCTAGATCTCAAGGAGGCATACCTGCACGTCCCCATACGACCAATTTGCAGAAGATACCTCAGATTTCTTGCAGGATCAGAGCATTATCAATTCTCAGCATTGCCCTTTGGCTTATCTACTGCGCCCAGGGTGTTCACGAAATGCCTAGCATCAGTAATTGCTCATTGCAGACTTCAGGGGATCCAAATTTATCCCTACCTGGACGACTGCCTGATACAAGCGGACAACAAAAGCAAGCTAACAGAAGACTTACAAAGAGTCATTTACCTGCTGCAAGCCCTGGGATATACAGTCAATATAAAAAAGTCAAGGCTGATTCCATCCCAAAGAATAACCTTTCTGGGTGCAGAGCTGGACACATCAAAACAAATGGCATTCCTAACTGCAGAAAAGAAAGAGCTACTACCTCTCTACTTCTTGGCATTAACAAAGCAGAACCATCTAACTGCAAGAAAAGCACTGCAAGCCCTAGGCTTCATGGCATCCTGCATAATTCTGGTCCCTCATGCCAGACTGCATATGAGAAAGCTACAGTGGTACCTAAAGAATTTGTGGTCCCAACACAAGCACAGCCTAGAAACCAAAATTCCAATAATCCCATGCCTGAAGCAAGAGTTCCTATGGTGGGCTCAGGCCTGTCAATCAAACACAGGATTGCCCTTCTGCAACAGTCAACCAAGCCAAACCATCACGACAGATGCCTCAGACCTCGGTTGGGGGCACACATGCTGGGCAAGTGCATACAAGGCTTATGGACTCAAGACCAGCTGCCTGCACATAAATCTAAAGGAAATGCTGGCAGTAAAATTGGCAATCCAGTCATTCAGACCATTTCTCCAAGAAGGTCAGTTGATGATAAGGACAGACAACACCACAGTTATGTGGTACATCAACAAACAGGGAGGCACACATTCATATCCTCTATGCCGGCTGGCACTGGACCTATGGGATGTGGCTCTGAGCTACAACATTCAGTTACAAGCAATTTTGTACCGGAAAAGAAAACATTCTAGCAGACATATTAAGCAGAACTACCACAGATGCCCACGAATGGATGCTGCATCCGGACATCTTCAAAGCCATCACAAGAGAATGGGGATTACCACAAATAGACTTATTTGCATCCCCACTCAATCACCAGCTAAAGAAATTCTGCACAAGGACGTATCACCCACTTGCTTGGAAGGTGGACTCCCTATCTTTCAGTTGGAAAAACCTGACAGCATACGCATTCCCACCACTTCCTTTGATGCACAAGGTGCTTTTGAAGATCAAAGAGGAACGTCCAAGGATCATTCTGATAGCTCCAGACTGGCCAAGACAACATTGGTACCCATTGCTGAGGAGCATCTCTCGGGAACAAATATGGGCACTACCCCTGATCCCATTGCTGTTGACACAGAACAACTACAACATCCTGCATCCAAACCTGAAAACTCTGCAGCTAACTGCCTGGAACATTACATAAGAACAATTGACCCAAATTTATCCCAAAGGGTTAAAGACATAATCCTTGAGGCGCGTAGACCTTCAACAAGAAAGAATTATGCAGCAAAATGGAAAAGATATCTCATTTGGAGTACTGCAAAGGGAGAAGATGTGGCACTGGTAAACATAGCCAACATCCTGGAGTACTTGGCAGAGCTCTTCCATACAGGCCTGTCCTATTCTTCCATCAAGATACATGCATCAGCTATTTCAGCAGAATACAGCTTGGATCCTCCTGTCTTCTCTCATCCTCTGCTCAGACAGTTTCTGAGAGGAATTAAAAATGTAAAACCTCCCAGGAAACCACCATTGCCAGCATGGGACTTGAACTTTGTGCTAGAAAAATTGACACTTCCCCCTTTCGAACCAGCAGCAACAGCAGAATTACAATACTTATCCTGGAAGACTGCTTTCCTGCTGGCAATCACCTCAGCAAGAAGGGTCTCTGAACTACTTGCATTAATGGCAGTGCAACCCTTCCTGATCTTCCATCAAGATAGAGTGTCCATGAGAACAAATCCTACATTTATGCCTAAGGTGGTATCCAGAGTGTCTTTAAGTCAGGCTATCCACCTACCTACATTCTTCCCCAACCCACAGAACAGGGGAGAAAGACTGTTGCATACCTTGGATGTACATAGACAATTACGCTACTACCTGGACAGGACCAAGTCCAATAGAAAAACTGACCAGCTTCTGGTAGCATATGCAACAGGAAAGGAAGGAAAACCAATTTCAAAACAGACAATCTCCAAATGGATAGGAAATTGCATTAGATTTTGTTACTCCTACCATGGAAAGAAAACTCCAGAGAACATCAGGCCTCACTCCACAAGGGCTACAGCCACTACCACAGCTTTCTTACGAGGAGTGGCTACCAAGGACATTATAGAGGCTGCTACTTGGACCTCCGTGCATACATTTGCCAAGCATTACAATTTACCTTTATACTCTAGATCCCGAGCAGGTTTTGCAAGGGATCCTAACTACACCATAATCTCTCCTTTTTTCCTCCTCCCCTAGTTTAGCTATGGTATTCTACCCATTTGTAAGGACTGCAGATGCATCCTTGAAGGACATAGTACAGTTTTGTACCTACCATAAATGTAGATGTCCGATAGGAATGCATCTGCAGTCAGGATTACCCACCCACCTTCCCCTCTGTGGTACTCCTAGGGTATTTGCCATCCTTCAGCTAGCTTGGGGGGGATCTATTATGGTGTATTTGTTTGTATATATGTACATACATGCTTATTTTATGTGTTTGCTCTCTACTATTTGGAAACATTGGCATTTATCCAAATTTAGCCATCCAAGAGGGCACCTGGCATCTGGGGCAAGAAACACTGAAGAAAATGGCGTTGGCTGATGCCTTTATACCCGAAAAACTGCAGCTATGACGTCGGGTGAAGTGCGACACCAGCCGAAGCCAGACCCAGACTTTGGAATCCGGCCGACCGAAGGGCTGCCTGACGACAGGACTACCCATTTGTAAGGACTGCAGATACATTCCTATCGGACATCTACATTTATGGTAGGTACAAAACTGTACTTTTTGAGCATAGCTCCTCCCCTTTCTGGTTGGCCACAGCCCTTCCCGTTGACCCCACCCATTCAGCTGTCTCCTGCAGCCCCTCTTTGATTTGAAGTCACCAGCCGCCACTGGCAAAACCACAAATAAGAAACAAAAAAGATATCCAAAACGACACACGTAGACAGCAAACAGAATCCCAGTTTATTCATAAATTTTAGCGCTTCGACTTGAACAGTCTTCAAGAAGTATACACACAAATAGTAAAACATTCCTCTTAAATACCAACTACAATCAATTAATAAATCAATTAAAAAAACAAATCAAATACTTCCAATTAATTTCACAATTAAGACCATATGGAACCAGAGTATTATATTTAAGAATAAATAAAGATTATTTAAACAAAAATTTATCTTTTAACATAATATCATCACCTAACTTTACAAAAAAGTTTTCTAAAATAGTAGCTTGTAAAAATTTATAGTCACTATTGTGACATTCTTTAAAATGGACAGCAGTGGAACTTTCTGCTTTACATTTTTTAATATCTCTAACATGTTCCTGTACTCGACACTTAAACATTCTTTTACTTTCACCTGTATAGACTAAATTACAAGGACAACGTAAATCATATACATTTCCTTCAGTAATACATGAAAGGGGAATGTTTTAGTATCTGTGTGTATACTTCTTGAAGACTGTTCAAGTCGAGGAGCTAAGGTTTATGAGCAAACATTTTAGCATATTTGATTATTTATTTAAATTTGTTTTAAGTAATCAGTTATTCTCAGAGTTGGAATGGGCATTCAGAATGAAGATACGGAAGTAAAGTCATGAGGGAGTAAGCCCTCCCAGCAAAATGCTAAATAAAGTAATAGGTGGCGGTCTGCACAAAATTAAGTGTTCCCCAAATACTTGTGTTTGGATGGTTTCTATAGTTGAAATATTTTTCTTAAATATGTGAGGAGTTTTTGTTTATAGCTTGTTTCAATAGACCCTGTTTATAAATACATGCATAGACTTGTAAACAAACGTGTGTGTGTGTGTGGCAAGAGAGAGAAGCACATGCACTTACACAGTATGTATTCTGTACATGGATATATGTTTTGTATGTCTCTATGTAGGTAAATATACAGGCACATACACACACCACACACTTTAATTTCTTGCTTTATATGCTCGCTTTTTTTGTATTTTTTAACAAACTTGTCAAATTTTCTGGCCTTTGTAAAATTTCAGCCTCAGATATTGACTTTGAGTGGTTGTAACTTTAAATGCTTCTTTACACTGCAGTCATTTTTCTCTCGCATTGGCGTGGTTGTACACAGTTTGAGTAATATTTCTGTTTTACAGCATGTCTGAGACAGGTAAGCTCACAAAACTCTTTACTGAATGCCAAAAAGTGATTCTCAGCTTACCTCTCAGAGCAAGAAATCTGGACAAAGCCTAACATACTGGGGGGGTAGCAAAGGCCCAAAAATAGGGACATGTTTGAAATATTGATTTTATAAATTTAGAAAGGTGCTAGAATGGGAAATTTTATATTAGCATGCATTTTCTGAAGAACATAAAGTCTGAAATCCAAATGTGCATCATTATTTGGTGACGTAATTTCTCAGTGATTTGCCAAAAAATCTCAAATTTTATGAGGAATTGACCAAAAATATGAGGCAAAAATCTAGACATTTGAGAGCTATGATTCCTAGTAAGAATACAGAGGAGGAGGTCTTCTAGTAAACCTTCAGAAAAGCTTGCCGGCATTTAACTTATGCTTTAAGTATTCTCAGTTATGACCTTTCTTGAACTGCAGCTTTTCTGAGTGAGATTGACAGAAAGCTTGAAAAAAAATAAAGTAATGGTGATTTTGAGCAAAGTTCATTCTTATGGAATGTTTCCAGCCTATGTATGTCAGAAGACTTTCAGGAGTTTTGTATTCCGACGACAAGCCCATAAGTCGTTGTCCTTTCCATCATAATCTTTACTTGTGTTTTAGTTAATGCCCCTTCCTGAGTGCATGTCTAGCTCAAAAATGCCAAATACTAGGCGTGGGCTGTGGTGTAGAGGTGTAAAGGCTTGAGTGTGATGCAGATGACCCAGGTTCAATTTGCTGGGTTAAGTGTTTGAAGCAGAATGTTTGGTATGCCCATCCTGGGAGGGGAGGAGGAAGGGCAGCATGTATGGGGCACACAAAGTGATTAGATTTCTCAGGTGGAGGCCAGGGAAGCAGCCGTAAATTGCTCAGGGGAGGGGGACATGCTGTCATCAGTCCATTGTAGAAATGATGAGCAATTTGGCACTGTTTACCCATTGCACATTCCGTCTATGGAGTAATAGCAGGGCAAAAGGTAAGATGAGGAACCCAGTTCCTTGGTGGCCCCAACCCTTATCTGGAATAAGTCCAAGGAACTCCTGGAGGAATATGTAGACTTGCCATTTAAGGAGAGGCATAGATGTTCCCTGATGATCAGCTGTAAGAGGCAATAAAAGCATTGCTTCTCAAAAACAAAATCACATTGAATCAGTACAGCTCCTAGAAGGGGTGTGCTAGATGTTCTTAGTGTTTCACTCATCACCTGTGGGGTTATCCCTGCTGTGGTAGCCCTCAGTCGGCCCGAATACCACAGTCAATGTTTTTGTGTGCTGGCTGCTGTCGCCTGTAGTCTGACGTCAGGTCATCAGTGCTATAAAGGAAAGCAGCCGACGTCATTGCATCAGTCTTTCTTGCCGTGGAGCCCGTAGCAGAAGCAGTTCGCATGAGTGCTGTTCGGTCGCTACCAGAAGTTGAATTTCAGCAGAAAATGTCTAAAGCTAAGTACACAGTTTGGGAGCTCTAACTGATGTCTGAAAAAGTTAACAGTTGCCTTGCCTGTGGAAAGCAGATCCCACACCGCAACTTTCATTCTTACTGCATCACTTGTTTAGGCCCAGACCACAACATCCCTCATTGATGGATGTCCTTCAAGGATGCATCTGCAGTCCTTACATATGGGTTGTCCTGCCTCAGGCAGCCCTTCGGTCGGCCGGATTCCAAAGTCTGGGTCTGGCGTCGGCTGATGTCGCCCTTTTCCCCGACGTCAGAGCGCCTGGGGTACAAAAGCGTCAGCCGTCGCCATCTTCCTCAGTCTTTCTTGCTGCGCGGTGCCCGAAGCAGAAGCAGTTCGCAAGTGCCGGTCGGCCAGCTCCTGTGATTTCAGCTACCGAAGTCTTCAAAAAAAGCTAAGTACCCCATTGGGGACTCTTTCTTGCCTCAGCCGATGTCAGATCAAACGGTTAAAGTTAATAATTGTTTATCTTGTGGGAAACAAATACCTCATAAGGATTTCCACTCTTACTGCTTACCCTGCCTACGCCCAGACCACGACGTCTCGGCCTGTTCAGCCTGTGCTTCCTTCAATAAACGCACTCTTAGGCGTCGGGCAGAGTTTGCAGAGGAATTTTTTTGGGAAAATTTCAATTATATCATGCCGTCGGAGCTTCCGACAGCTCATTTACCCAAAAAACTTAAGGATAAGGACTGACTCACGCGGTCCGCGGTTTCGGCCGACTCCACTCCTAGGCCTACTGCGAATTTTTTCGGTCTCTACTGAAGCCGAATCTCTACCGCTTCCGACCGACGACACCGCATAGCCGGTAACTTCGGTACCGGAGGCCATCACTGAGTCGGTCATAGAATTTCCGTCTGAAACCGGTGCTCAGGAAATATCCGACACCATTTCTGTTGATAAAACTACTCCAGCACGTGGGGCAGCCAGGCCTCCTGTGTCCATGTCCATTAAGGCCTTTACACGGGCTAAAGCTGCTAAACAGACAAAATCTCTCCCTCCCAAGGCTATACCTCAGGGATCCACTACAGGTTCACAAATTTTAAGTTTGGCTGAAGACCTTATTTCCTTAATCAGGGGCTCTCAACCACCTCCAGGCAAAAGGCCCAGGGTTGAGCAGACAGATCCCCAGTCTTCTGATGAGGCCTCAGATGACTGCCCTTTCAGACTACCAGGAGGAGGCCCTTCTGGCCTACGAGGATTCTGATGCAGAGGAATCTATTCCCTCAGCCTCCCCCCCGAAGAGTTTTCTTTTGGGGAGACCCTTCACTCCATGAGAGAGCATTTCAAATGGCAAGGCCAGGAATTCTCTGATTCCAGGAAGAGGTTAAGGACTTTTTTACATTTACCTCAGCATAGACCTTTGGCTATTCCTCCTGTTTTAAATGTTATAGAAGATATGTACTGAGTCTAGTATTTCCCCTGACTCCCTTCCTCCGGCTCCTGTCAAACCTGACAGGTACTACAGGGTCCCGGACTCACATCTATACCTTTACAAGGGCCACTCTGCTGACCCAGAAACTATTTCCCAGGGCCCTAAAGGGGTTACAACCACCACTGCCAAGAATCCACTTCCTTCTGAAAGGGAATCCAGGGCTTTAGAGAAGTGGGGTAAAAAAGTGTATACTTCTTCCACACTTTCTATGAGAGCATTAAATTGTCAATTCCATATGATACAGTATCAAGAGTATCTGTTAGATGAATTGCATAAAAAACTAACCTCGCCTGAACCCCTAGACCGCAAGGCGCTTCAGGATCTGGTGCATAACTCTCAGCAGGTTAGCAACCATTTCTTACAGTGTGGTTATGATACATTGGAAGCTTCATGTAGGTCAGCAATGACAGGTGCAGTCATACGTAGACATGCTTGGCTGAAGGAACAAACTGCCAGATCATGTTAAAGCAAAGCTTCTGGATGCACCACTGGAAAAACAAAAGTTATTTGGTTCCACGGCTCAAGAGGTCTTAAAGAAATTTGAGGAAAAGGCTAAATCAGTACAAACAGTCAAAGATTTTCTCCAGGTCCAACCACCAAGATTCAGCAGAAATTGGCCTTCTAAGAATTGGTCCTTTCCAGACACAAAAGAAACACCAACAACGAAAATTGCAGCCAACTGGAAAAAGTTTTTTTACTTCTTTTCAGACAGATTCTGGTACCTCGGCCTTCGCCTTCATTGGAATAAATTATTTTAAATCACACCAGCTTATATATACACCAGTCATTCTAATTAAACAATTATACAATTAGATGAGTTCATCAATTAAGCAGTTTTTTCAAATTTAACATATACTGCTATAATATTATTTATCATAACATATTATAAACTTTTATACATTAATATTTAAATTTCTAAATTGAATTTTATGTTGGAGATGATGGGAAATGTACAACATAAACCCTTCCATAAAGTTACGGCAGTGAACAATTTTTTGCATGCCACTAGTATGCATAGTGTTCAGTTAATTAATTCTTTACCTCTGGGAGAATTTAAAAGAATTGCTGCTAATACTTCAGAGGTTAGGAATATAAAGAGGGAATTTGATGCAATATGTGAGAAATTACATAGTCGAGGATACAGATGGGATAGTATTATGTCACATAGAAATAGAATTGAACGGGATTTAAATTTATATCCGACTGTTCATCAAGATATGGGTAGAAAGAATATTAAAAGTGTAAATACAAGGGAAAATAGAAAATTGTTACAATCAGTTAGTAATGATTGTAATAACTCGGAAGTCAAGGATAAAATGTTTTTTGTAAATAGGTATTCACTTTTTTCACCTATATTAAGAAAAAATATATATAGTATGTGGCCTATGGTTATGAATGATGATTTTTTTGAAAATGATTATCCCTAATGATATCACTTTCTCTTATACTAGATGTAGCAATTTAAAAGAATTGGTTAGGCATAAGGGCAGGAGGGCTAGGGTCTATAATGCTGGAGCTTATGCTTGTGGACATTGTAAAGTTTGTTGCAAAATTGTGAATTTGGATGGCAATATAATTAATGGCGTTAAATATAATGCCATTGATCATTTTAGTTGTAATTCTTTTGGGGTGATTTACATAATAGGTTGTAATTGTGAAGTAAAAAAATGGTATATAGGGCAGACAAAAAGGAAAATAAAATTGAGAATCATGGAACATTTGGGAGATATCAGGAGGTGTAGACTGGATAGTCCAGTAGCAAACCATTTCCATCAATTTCATAATGGGGAATGTGAAGATCTTGTATTTAGTGTTTTGGCAAAACCAGAGGGGGGTGGTGGGGGGGCAAACATTAATTTTCAGAAAAAATTACTGAGAATGGAATCTAACTTTATAATTAATTACAAAACCCTGTTTCCAAGTGGTATGAATTTAGAAATTTAAATATTAATGTATAAAAGTTTATAATATGTTATGATAAATAATATTATAGCAGTATATGTTAAATTTGAAAAAAAATGCTTAATTGATGAACTCATCTAATTGTATAATTGTTTAATTAGAATGACTGGTGTATATATAAGCTGGTGTGATTTAAAATAATTTATTCCAATGAAGGCGAAGGCCGAGGTACCAGAATCTGTCTGAAAAGAAGTAAAAAACTTTTTCCAGTTGGCTGCAATTTTCGTTGTTGGTGTTTCTTTTGGATTTATCTTGATGTGTGTTTCTTTATTATATGCCTTTCCAGACACAGACAGATTTCAAAGAGGCAAAAACAGGCGTGCCAGAGGTAGGGGGAAAGCTTGAGGCTCCTACAGAGGACGTCAATGGCAGCCTCCTAACCAGAGAGGTAGTGCAGGACGTACAACTACTGCGCAAGGACAAACTCAATGACTTGACTTTGACTCCGCCAACCAGGGCTCAATTGGAAGCACCTTTGGGCGGAAAGCTATCTTTATTCTCAGAAAATTGGCACAGTATTACAAAGGACAAATGGATACTACAAATAATAGACAAAGGATACAGATTCCATTTTCATACATTACCAAAAAGACAAGGCATGCCAAACCTGCCACCAAATCAAAGGGCAGAGGCTTTCAAGCAAATTTCAAAACTACTACAAATGAAGGCAATAGAGAAGGTTCCTTACACAGAACAAGGCCAAGGATTTTATTCCAGACTGTTCCTTGTTCCAAGAAAAGAAAAGCAATGGAGACCTATTCTGGACTTGTCTGCACTGAATACTTATCTCATTGTGCCAAAATTCAAAATGCTGACCTTACAGCAACTCCTTCCCATGCTGGGCAAGGGGTCCTGGCTGGTAACTCTAGACCTCAAGGAGGCATACCTGCATGTCCCTATCAGACAAAGTTGCAGAAGACACCTCAGATTTCTTGCAGGTTCAGAGCATTATCAATTCTCAGCATTGCCCTTTGGCTTATCTACTGCGCCCAGAGTATTCACAAAATGCCTGGCATCAGTAATTGCACATTGCAGACTTCAGGGGATTCAAATATACCCATACCTGGACGACTGCCTTATACAAGTGGACAGCCAACAAACATTGGTAAAACACTTGGACTATGCCATCCGACTACTACAGGCCTTGGGATACACAGTCAACATTCAGAAATGAAGACTTGTTCCATCCCAACGAATAATTTTTCTGGGTGCAAAGCTGGATACAAACACCCAAATGGCTTTTCTCACAGAAGAAAAACAAGAACAATTACCGCATTATTTCAGAAATCTGACAACTCAAACCCAGCTGACTGCAAGGAAAATCCTGCAGGCCCTGGGCTTCATGGCATCTTGCATTCTTCTGATTCCACAAGCAAGGCTGCATATGAGGAAACTACAATGGTACCTAAGGAGTCTATGGTCTCAACACAGTCACAGCCTAGAAACTTTGATCCCCCTCATTCCATGCCTTCAAAAGGAATTTATGTGGTGGGCACAAGCAAGCCAGTCAAACATGGGCCTACCTTTCAGCAAGCCACATATCAGTCAAACCATTACAACGGAAGCCTCAGACCATGGATGGGGAGCGCACATGAAGGACAGATGTATTCAAGGGCAATGGACACAAAAGGAATTGCGCCTGCACATCAACCAAAAGGAAATGTTGGCAGTGATGCATTCAATCGAGGCCTTCGAACATTTCCTGCATCAAGGTCACCTGCTAATAAGGACAGACAATACCACAGTTATGTGGTACATAAGCAAGCAAGGAGGTACCCATTCCTATAGGCTGGCAATGAATCTTTGGGAACTTTCCCTAAAACTCAGTATAGAGCTGCATTCCCAGTTCGTACCAGGAAAGGACAATGTACTGGCGGACAGCCTAAGCAGAAACACCATGGATCCACACGAATGGATGTTGCATCCAGACATTTTTCTACAGATAGCACAATCATGGGGAAGGCAGGACATAGATCTTTTTGCCTCCCCCCACAACCATCAACTGAAGAAGTTCTGCACAAGGACATACCATCCTCAAGAATGGAAAGTGGACGCCCTCTCCTTCAGCTGGAATGCTCTAACAGTATATGCATTCCCACCTCTTCCATTAATGACCAAGGTCTTACTGAAGATCAGGACAGAGTGACCAAAAGTGATTCTGATAGCTCCGGACTGGCCAAGACAACACTGGTACCCACTGTTAAAGAGCATGTCACGCACGAAACTGTGGCCTCTACCACAATGGCCACTTCTTCTGACACAGCACAATTACAAAACTTTGCACTCCAGCCTAAAAACCTTGCAGCTGACAGCCTGGAAAATACCTTGACTCCTCGCCAGGATAAACTATCCAAGAGGGTAAAGGATATCATCATGGAAGCTCGGCGGCCTTCCACCAGAAAGGCATATTCAGCAAAATGGAAAAGATTTAGAACCTGGAGCAACGCAAAGGGGCAGGATCCGACAGTGATGAGCATTCCACATATCCTTGAATACTTGGCTGAAATGCTCCATAATGGCCTTTCTTATTCGTCCATAAAAATTCATGCTTCAGCTATTTCAGCAGAGTACAACACTGATCCACCTGTATTTTCTCATCCTCTGCTAAGGCAGTTTCTAAGAGGGATAAAAAACATCAACCCTCCAAGGAAACCACCAGTGCCTTCATGGGACCTTAACTTCATGTTGGAAAAATTAACTCTACCTCCCTTTGAACCAGCAGCATCTTCAGAATTACAATTCCTGTCTTGGAAGACTGCCTTCCTTCTGGCCATAACCTCAGCAAGAAGAATATCTGAGTTACAGGCCCTCATGGCAGTACAACCATTTCTAATTTTCCATCAGGACAGAGTCTCTTTGAGAACCAATCCTTCATTCATGCCAAAGGTAGTATCCAGGGTCTCACTGAACCAAGCTATCCACCTGCCTACTTTCTTTCCAAATCCACAAAATAAAGGAGAGAAACTTCTGCATACCCTGAACATTCACAGACAGTTGCGCTACTGCTTGGACAGAACTAAGACTTACAGAAAAACTGACCAACTGTTTGTAGCATATGCTGCTGGTGTACAAGGAAAAGCGATTTCCAAACAAACAATTTCGAAATGGATAGGAAATTGCATTCGATTCTGTTACTCTTTTCATGGAAAAGCTGTGCCAGCTAACATCAGACCTCATTCCACCAGAGCAACAGCCACCTCCACAGCCTTCTTAAGAGGGGTGGCTACAAAGGACATTTTAGAAGCTGCTACATGGAGCTCTGTGCATACATTTTCCAAGCATTACAACTTGCCTTTATATTCCAGATCCAGAGCAGGCTTTGCTACTGCAGTCCTGCAGGGCATGTTAGGTACACCATCCTTTTCTTAGGTCCTACCACCCCCAGCTTGGCTATGGTATTCTACCCATATGTAAGGACTGCAGATGCATCCTTGAAAGACATAGTACAGTTTTGTACCTACCATAAATGTAGATGTCCGATAGGTATGCATCTGCAGTCAGGTTTTCTCTCCCTCCTACCCCTCTGTGGTATCCTTTGGGTTCCTATCCCTCATTTTAGCTAGCTGGGGTTATCTTTTATGGTGTATTTGTTTTTTTTTTTATTGCTGTGCATGTTTGGAATTTATTCTTTTCTCCAAAATTTAGCCTTCTTTAGAGGGCACCTGGCATCTGGGGCAAGAAAAACTGAGGAAGATGGCGTTGGCTGACGCTTTTATACCCCAGGCGCTCTGACGTCAGGGAAAAGGGCGACATCAGCCGACGCCAGTCCCAGACTTTGGAATCCGGCCGACCGAAGGGCTGCCTGAGGCAGGACAACCCATATGTAAGGACTGCAGATGCATACCTATCGGACATCTATATTTATGGTAGGTACAAAACTGTACTTTCTGTGCCCTCTTTAATTCGAGAACCATTCGCCGTAGAGCTCTTTTTGTAGACAATTATTTTCGTGTTCTATCTTCGAAACATGTGGAGACATATGGTGTCTGTCAGCCAACAATCTGTCGACATTCTGAAAAAAAGTAGAGCTAAAGATAGAGACAGGCCACATAAGGCTAAGCCTTCCGATGACGCAACCGCTAAGCAAGCCGTTAGTTCTCCAGAATTCAGTGAGGCGCTGTCGCAGCTCTTGATACCCAAGTCACTTTCTATGCAGGCCTCTGACTAGAAACTTTTGGAGTCTGGTATACTGCAGAAATCCACTTCGTCTTCTGAGCCTTTGGTTGTCTCTGCCTTGGTTAGGTCCAGAGCTGCAACGCAGGCACCAGCTTCAGAGGAGGCCTTTCGCACTACTGATACTAGACAAAAAAGTCTTTACATCCGACTACCGCTTCTCAGAGACTGACGGATTCTCTCAGGCCTAGATCCCAGGACACTCCCAAGAAGTCTGCTTCTAGCCTCCATCTTGCTACTGCTCCCCCACCCCAAGCTCAAATGTTTAAAATGGCGGAGGATCTCCTCTCCCTTATCCGAGGTACTTAGGCCCCCACTCCAAAAAGGAAAAGGCATCCTTCTGCAGAAATTATGACAGACCAAGAGTCTGAGGAATCTGATTATTCTGCTTTTGAAGAGAAACAACATCCCTTAACTATTTGAGGATTCAGATGCAGAGGAATCCATCCCTTCTGCCTCCCCTCCAAGGGACCTCTCCTTCGGGTAACTCTTCACTCCCTCAGGGAACATTTTCAGTGGGAATCTCAAGACTTCCCACAGTCAAAGAAACAGCTTAGAGTGTTTCTGGACCTGTCCTAGCACAGACCCCTGGCCATCTCACCTATTTTGGAAGTGGTGGATGATGTTTTCCATGTTTCCAGCTTAGCCCCTGATGCCCTGCCTCCTGCTCCAACTAAATCTGACAGGTACTACAGAGTACCGGATTCTCACAAATACCTGTACAGGAAGCCTGCTGCAGACCCTGAGGTCATTACACAGGGACCCGAAGGAGCTAAGACTAGATGTAATGGGATCCTATCTCGCCTACATTCACAACATATGGGTTCGGAGCCGATCCATCGGCTCCGACTCGGCAACTAATACACTAGCACAAAGTCTCTCATTGGCTGGGCTACTCCCTATCCCAGGATGCACTACACCTGCTTCCCTAGATCTCGTTTGCCGCTTAACAAGCTGGACGTGGTCTCGACTTGGCTGGAGCTAAGTGGTTATTTTTACCTTATTGGTCCTTGACCTAGGGAATTTTTGTCCATATTAACCAAACAGCTGTTTTAACAGCTATTTCTTGCTATTTCTGATTGTTTTTTTGTTGAGTGCTTGTTTCCAGAAATTTAATTTGTTCAGTCGGGCAAGGCCCGTTTAAGTTAGAGGGCCTTTGCCCTACCTTTGAGTGCTAATTGTTTCTTATTAACTTTTGGTTAGTTGTTTTTCGGGCAAAGCCCGTTTAAATTAGAGGGCTTTGGGCCGTTTAACTTGTTTAAATTGTTGTGAGGTAAACTTTCACCAGTACTCGCGCCAGTGTGTCTCGCGCTTTTCAGTTGGCGCTTTTTGTGTATAGTGCTATACTTGTTGTGGTACAGTAGTATTTCCTTAGAGTTTGTACTTGTTGTGGCTGTATCATGTCTAAGGAACAAAAGTCAGGTTTTAAAAAATGCACTCGGTGCAAATATAAAATGTCCATTACAGGCAGTCATTCAGTATGTGTTTATTGTTTGGGGCCGAAACATCTGCAAGAGACTTGTAGCGTCTGTCATGCGTTCTCATCTAGAGTTCTTCAAGAACGCAAGAACAAATTAATATTGAAAGGGATTATCAAGCCTTCTTTTGAGGAAGCCTTAGATCTTCCTGTTGCTTCCAAAAAGAAAAGATCGTCGGCTCCGACAAGTCCGTCGGAGCCGACTTCTAAAAGACAAAATTGACCTCTTCTTCCTCGGCTCCACTGACTTGGGCCGAGGGTCGAAGGGTCTGCCTCGATACCTCCTACCTCGGCTCCATTGTCTTCGGAGCCGCAAGTTGGAGTATCGAGAGGTGAATCACCTCCATCGGTTCCAATGGCTTCGGAGCCGGTGGAAGTGTGCAGCTCAGACTCTTCCCCCTCGGCTCCGGAGAAGGCTCCTTTGGTGCCGACGGTGGTCCATGCTGTGGTGGAGTCGGCGCCGATAACATTGGAGCCATTTCGGAGCCGGTCCCCTTCTCTCTCGGAGCCGAGAGGAAAGTCTTCTCGATTGTCTACCTCCTCTAAATCATCGAGACTTTCAGATTCGGACCTGGATAGGGTTTTACAGAGGCTATTCCAATCTCCAGTGTTTACTAAATTGGTCTCGGCTCCAGCACAGTTAGCTTCAGAGCCGATCCCCCCTCCAACACATTCGATTCCTCCTCCAACCTCCTCGGAGCCATTGGAGTCGGTGGTGGTGGAGCAAAGCGGAGCCATACGGTCGGAGCAGAGACCCCTTCGAGGTCTCTCGGTTCCGACTGTGCTTCCTACCCTGTCCTCCGGTTCAGGGTTTGGTACTGTGACCTCTTCAGCCGGGCCCGAGGGGAACACTTTGGGACTGGGTGCTTCGGTGCCTAGTCTTCCTCTCGGAGCATCGGCTGCTGGAATTCCCAGTGCCATCGTGGCCTCTAGACCAGTGACCTCCTTGGATTCTGGAGGTCCGGCCTTTGAGGCCATGAGGAGCGCGCTGGCCATGCCTTTGCCGGTTCAGCAAGATTCTACCTCACCGTCCCTAGATTTGGAGACTGGTGCCTCTGTTGTGTTGCAGCCCCCCGGCAGCGGGGCCCCAGGGCCTGAGGATACCCCCATCGGTTCCTTCTTCGGTGGTCCGTCCGAAACTGCTTCGGACGAACCCCCACGGAAGAAATTGTGTAAGAGGAAGCACGTAGACTCCCAAGATGAGTCTATTACATCGGATACTGACCTCGATGACGCAGAAGGGTCCCCCAAATCATCTTCGGATGATATCTCCTTCTCAGATATCTTGGAGATTCTGAAACAGAGAAGTGACTGGCAAGCCAAAACCCCTTCAGCTGAGGAGTCAGTCTTCCTCAAGGCCTTTGGGGCCCAGCCTTCCGCCTCCTGGGTGTCTCCGCCTTGATGAACTCCTTGATTTGGTTTCTCAAGGCGTGGGAACACCCTGATTCTGTGGAACCGGTGCCTCGAGGCCCAATAAATTTTGTCAGCCCCCAGAAGGATTTTCTCAGAAAGGGTGTGCCTGTAGATGCTTTGGTGGTGGCTTCTGCCACACAGCAGGACGTGGCAGAGGCTTCGACGTCTATTCATCCTCCTAATAAGGATTCTAGGAGTATGGATAGGTACGGGAAGCGCACCCTGTCTTCAGCGACCTTTGCCTTACGGTCGCTAAACTACTTATGTCATTTTACGAGGCTCCAAAGGGATCTTCTCAAAGAGCTAAATGACTCTCTTGTTGGTAACCTACCTGAGGCGCTGGCCCGACTGTTGGCACAGATGACTACCCTCTTTTCTATTGTTAACTCGTCCATGAGGCTCATTTCATATGCGGCCGAAGGCGAGTAGAGCAGCGGAACAGGCGTTGCCCTCAGGAGACAAGCCTGGTTACGCTTTGTGTTCGTTCATGAGGCCTTCAAGTCTTCCTTCGCGCCTTTGATGGGTCATCTTTGTTTGGACCCAAGGTGAAGGACACACTAACTCGGTGCGAGCAGGAGGGCAAGACTTTGACTGCCGTTGGGGCCCAATTTTCCGCTCCTTCTAGGCCTTACCCCAAGGCCGGGAGAGGAGGGAAAATGTGGTTTAAAAATCTCAGAAGTCTTTCCCTACTCCACCCAGTGATTCCCCTCCAGAGGCAGGGGATTTTGGAAGACGCCGCCCCAGAGGTGGCAGAGGCCCCGTAACTCTGGAGACCGCGATTCCTTTGTGGTTCTTCATACAACCAGCGTTCCTGAGTTGTTGCCCGACTGTGCAACTCGAGCCAGTCGGGTCGCTGGCGCACCCACAAGCTTGGGAATCCATAACAAGCGATCAGTGGGTGCTTCGCATTATTACCGGAGGTTATATCATCCCCTTCAACAAATCCCCCCTTTCTTTAAGGGAAATCCCGGACGTACCACCCAGTCAGCGGGATCAGGCAGCATTAGAGGTTTCAAAGCTGCTAGAAAAAAGAGCCATCCAGCCTGTCCCCATCGACCAGATCGGATCAGGAACTTACTCAAAATGATTTTTGGTACCAAAAAAGACAAGGGACTTCAGGCCCATTTTGGACCTCAGTTCATTGAATCGTTTCATAAAGAAGTCCAAATTCCGAATGGTCACTCTTCAATCTATTCTTCCTTTGCTGGAAAAAGATGCATGGATGTGCTCCATAGATCTCCAGGACGCTTACTATCACATTCCCATAGCTCAAGAGTCCAGGAGACATTTACGCTTCCGCCTCGGAGTCAGTCATTTCCAATTCCGAGCACTGCCCTTTGGTCTCACCACAGCCCCAGGGTGTTCACCAAGTGTCTGGCAGTGGTAACTGCTCACCTGAGAAGTCTGGGATTCCAGGTGTTTCCTTATCTAGACGACTGGCTCCTTACTGCCACCTCCGAGCATCTACTACTCCAAGCGCTCAGAGCCACGTTCACCTTGGGCCGTTTCTTGGGGATCACGTTCAATTTGCAAAAATCTGTACTACAGCCATCTCAGCGTATTACTTTCATAGGCGCAGACTTAGACACAAAAGAATGCGCCTTTTACCGGCAGCAAGAATTCAGGTCTTACAAGATCAAGTCAAATCCTGTCTCCCCCTACAAAGAGCCCCGGCCCATCGGATCCTACAACTGTTGGGCTCGATGGCGTCGACCATACTTTTAGTTCCCTTGGCCAGACTTCACATGCGAATTTTACAATGGCTACTGTCGGTTCAATGGTCTTATCAGGAACTTCCCTTGAACCACTTAATCATAATCACGGAAAGTTGCCGTCGAGGTCTGCATTGGTGGCTTCTCCAATCAAATCTCGACCAGGGGCGACCCTTTATACCTCAGCGTCCCGTTGCCACTGTGACTACGGACGCCTCCCAGGTAGGGTGGGGGTCATTACCTGGACAGGTCGGTCCAAGGCACATGGCAGATCCAGGAAACGCATTTGCATATCAATGTCCTGGAGATGAGAGCGGTACTATTCGTACTCCAAGCTCTCCATCACGCTCTCCCACAGGGCCCGATTACTATCCTATCCGACAACATGTCGGTGGTGTGGTACATAAACAAGCAAGGTGGAACCAGGTCTTACCCACTATGCAGAGAAGCCATGAGACTTTGGCACTGGGCGGTAGCTACCAACCGCTTTCTAATGGCAACGCACATACCGGGGAAGTCCAATGTGATTGCGGACAGATTAAGCAGGACCATTCTTTTACCCCATGAGTGGTCCCTCAACCAGGGTATAGCTGCGAAAATCTTCGACAGATGGGGTTTTCCTTGCTGCGACCTGTTTGCCAGCCCTCACAATGCGAAATGCAGAGAGTTCTTCACACTGTTTCCTTCTCAGGGACAGATTCCCAGGGACGCTCTGACTCACATTTGGCCCCCCGGTCTTCTCTACGCCTTCCCTCCGTTCCCCCTCCTACCGAGGGTGATACAGAAGGCCATTTACATGGAGAGCGAGATGATTTTGATTGCCCGCACTGGCCTCGTCAAGTTTGGTTTCCTTTCCTACAGAGGCATGCGATAGAAGGTCCATGGTTTCTGGATCCGTGCCAGACCTGTTGACTCATCAGTCAGGACGGCTTCATCCGTCTCTCAGGTCCCTGAAGTTGGCAGCATGGTTACTCCACTTCCATCCTTAGTCCGAGACAATGCTCTTTCGCCGGACGTGGTCCACATACTGTCTTCTTCTCATAAACCTTCCACCATCAAACTTTATTCCAGTAAATGGAAAAGGTTTGCCTTCTGGGCTCAAGAACGGGGTATAGATCCTCTCACTGCACCAGTATCGGAGGTTCTGAATTTTCTGGCCTCCCTTTTTCAGTCGGGCTCTTCAGTTTCTACCATTAAGGTTCAGTTAGCAGCGATCTCTAATTTTCATGCTTCTTTTGAACCTTCATTGATGTCTCACAAACTTTGTAAGGCTTTCCTTAAAGGGGCTTGGCTCCTTAGGCCTCCTTTATCTCATCCTGTTCCCCCTTGGGATTTGAATATGGTTCTTGCTGCCCTAACTGCCCGTCCTTTCGAACCAGCTGCTACTTGTGATTTAAAATTTCTGTCTTGGAAAACGGCCTTTTTAGTAGCCATAACATCTGCTAGGCGAGTTTCAGAACTTCAAGCTCTTTGTTCTGATCCTCCCTATTTGATTTTTCACAAGCATAGAGTTTCATTGAAATTAAACCCTGCATTTATACCAAAAGTGGCCTCCTCTTTCTGTATTCAACAAACTATAGAACTCCCTGTCTTTTTCCCAGAATTCTCTAATAACGCAGAATATACTTTGCATCAATTGACGTACATAGACAACTGCGTTTTATTTGAATAGAACCGCTCAACGCTGAAATCAAATCAATTGTTTGTTTCCTTTGCAGCGAACAAGTTGGGTCAACCAGTAACAAAAACCTCCATATCTAAATGGATTAAAGATTGTATCATTTTTATTTATTCACAGGCTAACAAAGACCTTCCCTTTCAAGTCAAGGCTCATTCTACCAGGGCAATGGCTACTTCCGTAGCTTTTCACTCCAAGTTATCAATAGATGATATTTGTGCTGCGGCAACCTGGACTTCTCCGCACACTTTCATTTCTCATTACAAATTGGATGTGGTTTCTCGAGGCAGAGCTTCCTTTGGTTCCACAGTTCTCAGGAGTGTGTTCCAATGAGCCACCCGGGATGTAGGTGCTAGGGACGCTGTCCCATATGTTGTGAATGTAGGCGAGATAGGATCCCATTACATCTTTTAGTTATGTACTTACCATAACTTCGGATGTATGGGATCCATCTCGCCTACATTCATAAGTACCCACCCTCCTTCCCCCTTCCATTCGGATTTAGAGGAGCTGTAGTCTCTTTTTTCTTGGAGATCTTTCTTGAAGAACTTTAGTTGGTTATAGTGACTTTTAGTTTTTCTGTGTTTGCATGGGTGAATGAAAGCGAACAAACAAGATCTGGGGAAGCAGGTGTAGTGCATCCTGGGATAGGGAGTAGCCCAGCCAATGAGAGACTTCGTGCTAGTGTATTAGTTGCCGAGTCGGAGCCGATGGATCGGCTCCGAACCCATATGTTGTGAATGTAGGCGAGATGGATCCCATACATCCGAAGTTATGGTAAGTACATAACTAAAAGTTCTGCCAAGAATCCTCTTCCTTCTGACAAAGACTCCAGAGTTCTGGACAGATGGGGTTAGAAAGTATACACCTCTGCAACCTTAGCTATCAGAGCACTCAGTTGTCAGCTCCATATGTTAAAATATCAACAACGCACTTTGGAACAATAAAAACATAATATTATTACCTCTCCTGATGGTGCCAACTCGAAAAAGTTGGCAGATTTACTACACGCTGCTTGTCAACTGGCCAAACCCTCATTACAATGTGGATATGATGCCCTAGAAGCCTCTAGCAGGGCAGCAGTGACAGGATCTGTTATTAGAAGACATGCATGGCTGAAGGAACAACCTCACCCTGATCCTGTCAAGTCTAAACTTATTGATGCACCCCTATATAAAGAACACCTATTTGGGGAAAAGGTAGAATGGATGCTTAAAAAGATGGAAGACCAAGCAAAATCAATGCAAACAGTAAAAGATTTCTTTCAAGTTCAACCTCCCAGATTTAGCAGGAACTTTCGCTCTAAGCACTGGGCCTTCCCTGCACCTAGCAGAGACAGGGCCAAGGTAAGCCCCGCAGGGACAGGCCATCCAGACCCCTATCCCAGGGCCAGCAGAGAAGCAAACAGTGGACCACGTCCGTCTCTAAGGCAGGGAGTTTTAAGCCAAGCTTCTATGGCAAGCACTCACAATGACTCTCCCTCCCTCCTTTCACTCATCAAGAGCTAGGAGGAAGGCTGACCTTTTTCAAGGACAGTTGGATCTCTATAACCAAGGACCAGTGGGTCTTAAAAATCATTTCTCAGGGATACAGATTCTCCTTCAACAAACTCCCTATTCCAAGAGGGTACCCAGATCTTCCCCCAAACCAGTGTACAGAGGCATTGAAACAGGTTCAAACTCTAATTTTCCAGGGGGCAGTAGAACCTGTCCCTCCAGATCAAACAGGAAAAGGTTTTTACTCAAGACTGTTCCTTGTTCCCAGAAAAGAGGGCACTAGGTGCCCCATCCTGGACCTGTCCTAACTGAACATCTCCTTGGTGGTCCCCAGATTCACAATGCTAACCTTACAGCAGCTCCTGCCTATGCTCTCACAAAATGCCTGGCTTGTGACACTAGACTTGGACACCTACCTCCACATCCCCATCAGGGAATCGTGCAGAAAATTCCTGCGCTTCAGAGCAGGCTATCAACACTTTTAGTTCTCTGCACTGCCCTTTGACTTATCTACTGCTCCCAGAGTATTCACCAAAGGCTTGGCCCCGGCTATAGCATTCTGCAGACAGAGAAGTCAACAGATTTACCCTTATCTGGACGACTGCCTCATTCAGGCAGAGTGCAAAGAAAAGTTGCACCAGGACCTTATCTTTGTCAAATCACTCCTAACTTCCCTAGGGTTCACCATCAATGAGAAAAAAATCAAACCAAAACTCCACCAGAAAAATGGTTTTCCTGGGAGCTGGACACAGCAACCCAAATGGCCTTTGTCCCCAAAAAAACAGAGCTTTCTGCACCTCTGCTTCACCCAGCTGGCTTCCAGAAGTCACCTCACTGCGAGAAAGTTCCTGCAAGCCCTGGGATACATGGCATCTTGCATCCTTCTTATTCCTCTTGCCAGGCTTCACATGAGAAAACTTTAGAGGTACTTAAAAAACCTTTGGTGTCAGCACACTCAGTCCCTAGAGACCACTCTCCCTCTGATCCCTTGTATAAGGGCTGAATTTCTGTGGTGGGCAGAGGCCTGTGCCATGAACAAGGGTCTTCCCTTCATCCTCCGCCCTTCTGGCCAGACCATAACCACTGACGCCTCAGACATTGCCTGGGGCGCTCACCTTGCAGGCAGGTGTACCCAAGGGCTTTGGAATGCCCAGCAACTTCACTTGCACATCAGCCAGAAAGAAATGATTGCAGTGCATAAGGCTCGGACTTCCTTCCAACCCCATCTCAGGCCAGGGGTCTTCCTTATAAAAACAGACAACACCACAGTAATGTGGTACATCAACAAACACGGGCCACCCAAACTTACCCCCTGTGCAGGTTAGCCATGAGTCTCTGGTTTGCAGCCACCTTCATGGGGCTACACCTAATTGCCCAATACTTACCAGGGATCAACAACACACTAGCGGACCACCTAAGCAGAAACATACTGGACCCCCACGAATGGCAGCTCCACAGAGAAATCTTTCTACAAATCACCCAGGAGTGGGGGACCCTAGAAGTGGACCTCTTTGCCTCGCACCTCAACCACCAGCTGCACAAGTTCTGTACCAGGGAGTATCTCCTCCTAGCACGGAAAGTGGATGCCTTGACCTTCCCCTGGAGCTCCCTCTTTGTGTACACATACCCTCCTCTACCCCTTATTCCCAAGGTTCTGATAGAATAAGAGAGGAGAGACCAAAGGCAATCCTCATTGCTCCAGATTGGCCCAGACAGCATTGGTACCCCTTATTATGCAGTCTGACCTTACAGCCCCAAAAGCTGCTTCCCCTGCTGTCAGACCTCTTGACCCAGGAGAGGGGGAAGGTACTGCATCCAGACCTACAGACCCTCAAACTTTCAGCATGGCTTATACACTAAAAACTAACAAGGAGACCCTGTTAAGCAAACCGGTCCTGGACATCATCACAGAGGCCAGAAGCCCCAGTACAAGAAAATCATATGCAGGAAAATGGAAACAATTCTGCTCCTGGAAACAATCAAAAGGAGGCAGTACCTCCCAACCTTCCATCCCTCTCATCCTGGATTACCTAGCAGAGCTGCTCAATAGTCGCCTCTCTTTCTCCTCTATTAAAATGTATGCCTCTGCCATCTCAGCCCATTATGATTCAGACCCACCCCTCTTCTCTCATCCTTTGATTAAGCAATTCCTCAGAGGAGCTTCTAATATCAGGCCTCCCAGAAGGCCTCTAACGCCTCCCTGGGACCTGAGTTATGTGTTAGAAAAATTCACCTTACCTCCTTTCGAACCTGCCACTTCAACAGAATTGAAATATCTCTCTTGGAAAACTGCCTTCCTACTAGCTATCACCTCAGCCTGAAGGGTCTTGGAACTTCAAGCTCTCATGGCTGTTGAGCCCTTCATAATTTTCCATGCAGGAAGAGTCTCCCTGAGGAGTAACCTCTCCTTTATGCCCAGTGTGGTATCTGATGTGATCCTTAACCAGGCAGTACACCTTCCCACCTTCTTTCCCAAACCTCAAAACAAGGGGGAAAAGTTCTACACTCACTAGATGTGCACAGACAACTCAGATACTATCTGGACCATACTAAGCCATTCAGAAAAACAGACCAGCTTCTTGTAAGCTTTGCCCCATGTGCAGAGGGGAAGCCCATCTCCAAACAAACCATTTCCAAATGGATTTCACGCTGTATCCATTTTTGCTACAGACTACATGGGAAACCCATCCCTAAGTCTATCCATACCCACTCAACTAGGGCAACCTCTACTTCCACTGCCTTCCTCAGAGGAGTACCTACCAAAGACATCCTGGAAGTGGCCACCTGGACCTCTGTCCATACCTTTACAAAGCATTACCACGTACCTCTCTTTTCTAAGTCTAGGGCAGAGTTTGCCTCTGCAATTCTGCAGGGCCTCCTGACCCATACCTAGGACTCAACCTATCCTTCCACCCTTTTCCTCAGCTTTGGGAATCCTCCCACAGGTGATGACTGCAACAGTGAAACACAAAGAACATAGTACAGTTGTGTACACTTACCATAAATGTAGATGTTCAAGTGTATTCATTGTTGCAGTCTTAGTTTCCCTCCCTCCATCCCCCATTTAACATCTTCCCCTAGGGGGACGCAAGCTTCCCAAGGTGGCTTTTAACCACCAGGACCAGTTCTCTTTTTCCTTTCTGCTTCTGATGGGTTAGGGCAAGAAAAACTAATGTAATGATGTCACCTGCCTTGCTTTGTAGCACTGATGACCTGACGTCGGGCTACAGGCAATGGCAGGCGGTGCACAAAAACATTGACTTTGGTATTCGGCCCGACCGAGGGCTACCACAGCAGGGATAACCCCACAGGTGATGACTGCAACAGTGAATACACTCGAAAATCTATATTTATGGTAAGTGTACACAACTGTACTTTTCCAGCCATCTGATTATCTTAACACTTAGCATGGGTGGAACAAAGCTCATACCTCTTTGCTGTCTCTTCCTGATGGATGCAGACCTTATGAGCATAACTTTTTCTGGTTGCTGTGAGAAATTCATAATGGAAAAAAGAGTTTTTGTTACCAAGTATGAAAAAAACATCAGGTGAATACTACTACTGCTTCTTACTGCTCAAGCCAACTGTATGCCGATAGCAGAACATTTAATCTGAAGTAGTTAACTTCATTTGGTCTGCAACCTGTGGGATACGGATCCGATCTCGGATCCGAGCCGGCAACTTTACAAAGCTTAGATCTGAGCTCCTAGCTCCTCCCCTTACCCATAATCCCCTGCCAACCCTGATTGACCTCAGATCTAGTTTGCCGCGCTTAGGTACAGCAGCTAGGTTACGAGCTCGTAGTCAGATAAGTCTTTATCTTGCTAATTTCTAAAAAAAAACTTGTGAGAGTGTGTTTGGTTAGGTTCCTAACCCTTTTATTAGTGTTTTTAAGTTAAAAATATATATATTTTTTCTCCTCCCCACCCTTCGCTGGTATCGTAGCTGTGTGTGTGTTGTTTGAGTGTTTGGGGCCTACTGTGTGAGTGAGTTTTCTTTTTTAGTTTAAACATGTCTGAGGCCCCAAAGTTAGTGTTTTCCAAGTGCACCGAGTGTGGCCATAAGCTCTCCCTGGCGGATGGCCACACTCGGTGTGTCCGGTGCCTTGGGGTTGAACACCTTTCCTCTGGGTGTGCGATTTGCGCAGCGTTCAACCCCAGGGCACTGAAGGACCAGAGGTCGAAGCTGATCCTAGCGGGACTCTTGCCCCCGGATTCGGCTTCGGCCTCCGGGACTTCTGTGGCCTCCTCCCAGGCTTCGGTGGCGGCCACTCCTGCCTCTTTCCCCCCGGCCTGGGCTCAAACTCCCACTTCTGTGCCAGAGGAGGGGGAGGCCAGGAAGGAAAAGAAGAGGGAGAAGAACCACAAGCGGCGGGCCGAGGCCTCCGCTTCAGCCCCCCCCAGCTAAGCGGGCTTCTCCCTCCAGGTCTTCCAGGTCTAGGTCTCCTCCTTCTCGGCTCTGGTCTTCTTGCTTTTCACCGGGACCCGAGGAGGAGACCCAATCTCCGTCGAGGTCATTGAGGCAGCATTCCCGGCCAGCCTCGGTGACCTTGTCTAGATCGACACGTAGCCTGTCTGAAGATGATTTGGACTGGGTGATGCGAAGGTTCATCCAGGCCCAAATGCAGATGGGAGTGCTCCTGCCTCCCCCCTCTGGGGGGGAGCTCAACACCCTTTTTTGCCCCGATAGCTCCTTCTCCGACCCGCTTCCTGGGTTTGGAGCACTCGGAGCCGGGCAGCGTCGGAGTCGGGGGTGGGTCGGCGCCGACAGTATCAGGTACTTCGGCTCCGACTCTCCCCTTGAGCTTGCCGGATCCATCTCTGTCGGATCCAAGCTCTCGGTGTGCCTTCGGCTCTGTCCAGGCCTGAGCACACTGGCCCTTCGGATCCGATGGTCTTGGCGCCGGCTCCGATCCATCCATCGGATCCGAGCGAGGGTCGGCTCTCGGATCCTAGAGAGAGTGGCTGTCCCTCAGCTTTCGATGTGGTGGAGAGGGCTGTGTTGAGTGGCATCCAGGCCCCCGCCCCCTGCTACGGCTCCATCCCGCACTCCCTCTCGTTTGGGTCAGGCTTCTGTCACCCGGCCACAGGGACAGCTTGCTTTGACGTCTCAGGTCGTTCCACTGGAACAGGACGTTGCTGGTGAGTCATCCTCGGACAGTCCCCCCGAGGATGTTCCTCACAAGCGCAAGTGTAAGAGGAGGCACGTAGATTCCCCCGAGACCTTAACAGAAGACACGAATTTGGATGAGGGGGAAGGCTCCCCAGGTCACCCCCTGAGGATGTCTCCTTCGGAGACATCATGGAAATGCTTAGGATCGGGGGGGTCTGCCCCCAAGGCTTCCTCTGATGAATCCGTGTTCCTCGAGGCGTTCGAAGCAGGCCCATCTACCTCTTGGGTGTCCCCTCTGGCCGACCCCTTAGTGGATCTTACTACCACTAGGGCGTGGAAGGAGCCGGACACTGTGGAGCCAGTCCCCAAACGCCCCAACAGGATCCTGAGCCCTCCGACCGAGAGGTCCCATTGGAGCAAGGGACCCCCGTAGATGCCATGTTGGTGGCGGCAGCCACCAAGAGGGAGTTAGCCGAGGAGAGTCCCTCGGTCCATCCCCCGAGCAAGGAGTCTCGCTCGATGGACCATCTCGGGAAGCGGGTCTTTAGTTCAGCGACCTTCTCTGTAAGGTCCCTGAACTACATTGCATACGTATTTCGGCTGCAGCGGGACCTTATTAAAGAGTACGCTGCATCGCCCCCGGAGTCCATGTCGGGAGAGGACAAGCAGTTGTACTCCACCAGCATGGCCACTCTTAGGTCTATCTCTAACACCTCTATGTGGCTCTTATCCCATGCTACGGAAGGAGCCGCTAGAGCCAGCGGAGCAGGCCTAGTTATGAGGCGCCAGGCCTGGCTCTGACATTGTGACTTCGCGGAACCCTTCAAGGCGTCCTTTGCGAATGCCCCATTCAATGGCTCTGCCCCTTTTGGCAAGACTGTTCGCGAAACCTTGGTCCAGAGCGAAAAGGACGGGAAGACATTGTCTGCCATCAGAGTCCGCTTCTCTGCTCCCCAGAGGTCCTTCTCCAAGAACCAAAAGGGGCAGAAGAAGATGTGGTTCCAAAAGTCGCAACAATCCCAGTCCGCTCCGGACTCCCAGTCCTTCCGCGGCAGAGGAGGACAGGGTGGATGCCACCCTAGAGGCAGAGGGGGCCCGAAGAACTTTGGGTTCAGAGAAGCCTTCTCTGACCGGCCCACGCAGCAGCCCTGAAGGCTTGCCCGACTGCTCCACTCTGGAGGCAGTCGGGGGGCATTTTTCGAAGCACCTGGCAGCTTGGGAGTCCATTACAACAGACCACTGGGTGCTTCGTATCATATCCAGAGGATACAAAATTCCCTTTTCCCACGTTCCAGATACCCCCAGGCACCTCCCCGATGTTCCACCTAATCAGAGGGAGGCGGCAGCCGCAGAAATCCGGCTGCTCTTAAGAAAAGGGGCCATCCAGCGCATCCCCCCAGACCAGTCCAGATCGGGTTACTACTCCAGGTTCTTTTTAGTTCCAAAAAGATGGGAGACCTAAGGCCCATCCTCGATCTTTCCCTACTGAATCTGTCAGTAACCAAAGAAAAGTTCCGGATGGTCACTCTTCAGTCTATTCTCCCCCTCTTGCGGGAGAACGACTGGATGTGCTCCATAGACCTCAAGGACGCGTACTACCACATTTTGATGGACAAACGCTCCAGGAGGTTCCTCCTCTTCCGGCTGGGAGCCATTCATTATCAATTCAGGGTCCTTCCCTTCAGTCTCACCTCAGCCCCCAGGGTGTTCACCAAGGTATTAGCAGTGATAGCGGCCCACCTGAGGCTTCAGGGAATACAGTTTTTTCCGTACCTGGACGACTGGCTCCTCCCGACAAGGCCATCTACTATCCTTAGCCAGGAATTACTAGGGATCACTATAAATACAGACAAGTCCTCTCTCACCCCGACTCAGGTGATAGATTTTATCGGGGCCAGACTGGACACCAACAAGCAGCTCGTCTTCCTAACTCCCGACCGGTTGCACACTCTGAAAGCTCACGTGCGGGCCATTTTTCAATCTTCGAAACCTCCGACGGGATTGGTTCTGAGGGCTCTAGGGTCTATGGCAGCCGCAATCAACCTCCTCCCCATGGCGTGTCTCAACATACGGATATTACAGTGGACTTTACAGGTTCAATGGTCCCTTCTCCAGTATCCTTTGGATCACCTCATTTCCCTCAGCAGGGTCTGCAAGAGAGCTCTCGTTTGGTGGCTTCAATCGCCGGACCTCCAGACGAGACGCCCCTTTGCCACGACCTCCCCTCTCGCCATAGTGACCACGAATGCCTCTCGTCTTTGGTGGGGGGCATTATTCGGGCAGGACTGTCTAAGGTATGTGGAACGATTCAGAGACCTTATTGCACATAAACGTTCTAGAGATGAGGGCAGTGCTGTTGTCGTTGCAAGCACTTCAGAGTCTTCTGCCTGTAGGAATCATTGCAGTCCAGTCAGACAGTATGTCTGTGGTTTGGTTTATCAACAAGTAGGGGGGAACCAGGTCTTACCTACTCTGTCGAGAAGCCATGAGAGTGTGGGAATGGACAATCTCCACCAACCACTTTCTCATTGCAACGCACATTCCGGGGTGGACCAACATCCTAGCAGACAGACTGAGTCGCACCATCCTTTCGCCATACGAGTGGTCCCTCAATCCCCAAATAGTGAGTCAAATTTTTTCTGTCTGGGAGCAGCCCTGTTGCGATCTCTTCGCATCTCCCTCAAACACGAAATGCAACAATTACTTCGCTCTCATTCCCCCTCCCGGGGAAGCCCCAAGGGACGCTTTGGTGCATGCTTGACCACCCGGTCTTCTCTATGCCTACCCTCCTCTTCCACTGATGCTGAAACTTCTTCAGAAAGCCAGTCGGTTGGGGAGCAGAATGATCCTCATTGCCCCATTCTGGCCTCGCCAAACTTGGTTCCCGTACCTCTGGTCTCATCAAGTGAATCCGCCCTGGATTCTAGATCGCCTCCCAGATCTGATTTCCCACCCACAGAGTCTCCCAATCCCCGACCTGGTCAACCTCATGCTTTTGCTTGGCTGCTCCAGTTCTCCTAGCGAGGACTCCCGGTATCTCATCCCCGGTTAAAGCTATCGTAGTAGCAGTGCACAAGTCCTCTACTAGAAAGGTTCATAGTAGTAAATGGAAGCATTTTTCTATCTGGGCAGAACGCCATAATTTGGATCCCTTCACAGCCCCCTTACGGGCGGTGCTGGATTTTCTTTCAGGCCTCTTTAATGAGGGAGCTAGCTGTTCCACGGTGAAGGTGCAATTAGCAGCTATCTCTCATTGTCACATAGGCAGCGATATGGGGCCTTTGATTACTTCAAAATTGTGCAAGACATTCCTAAAGGGCACTTTCCTACTTAAAGGAAGCTGTACCTCCATGGGATTTGACTTTGGTTTTGCAGGCCTTGACGGCTCCTCCCTTCGAACCCGCGGCGTCGGTAGACCTTAAATATCTGTCATGGAAAACAGCCTTTTAGGTGGCTATTACTTCAGCTAGGAGAGTATCTGAATTACAGGCTCTTTCTGTCAAACCTCCATACTTAGCCTTTCACAAGGATAGGGTTTACCTCAGGACCAATCCCTCCTTCCTTCCGAAGGTGGTTTTTGTGACGAATATCAATCAGTCTATCAATCTGCCGGTCTTCTTTCCTAATTACCAGAACAAAGGAGAGTACAAACTGCATTCCTTGGACGTGCATAGACAACTCCGGTTTTATATTCATAGGACATCTGGTCACAGACGATCCGACCAGTTGTTCGTCTCCTTTGCTAAATTTAATCTGGATAATCCAGTCTCAAAAGTTACTTTGTCGAAATGGATTTCGCAGTGCATCATTGCGTCTTATCAGAATTCCGGCAGACCCGCACCTCAAGGAGTTCATGCCCACTCAACTCGGTCTATGGCTACATCTGCTGCCTTCAAATCCAGAGTTTCCTTGGATGATATCTGTTCAGCAGCCACTTGGGCTTCACCTCATACCTTCATAAATCATTATAAGCTGGACATTATCTCCAGAGGGAGAACTTCTTTTGGCTCCTCATTGCTCCGGAATATCCTTCCATGAAGACCGCCCAAGGTTTAGGTAGCTGGGGACTCTGTCTTACAGGTTGCAGACCAAATTAAGTTAACTACTTCAGATTAAGAAGTTATGTACTCACCATAACGTTCCATCTGAGTAGGTAAACTTCATTTGTCTGCAACCATTCCCCCCCTTCGTCCCCCTGACCTTCACAGATGTTTAGGACATGTTATTATTACCCTTCTGGAAAGGTAATGAACTGCCTGCTATATTAGTTACGGGCAAACTTGATCTGAGGTCAAGTCAGGGTTGGCAGGGGATTATGGGTAAGGGGAGGAGCTAGGAGCTCGGATCTAAGCTTTGTAAAGTTGCCGGCTCGGGTCCGAGATCGGATCCGTATCCCACAGGTTGCAGACAAATGAAGTTTACCTACTCAGATGGAACGTTATGGTGAGTACATAACTTCTTATTTCACCTTCTTTTCATAGTGGGCCCTTGAAGAAAGAGTTTGACATCCATCTGTCAAAGTTCTCTGTGTCATGACTTGTTAAACAGGGAACTTTTCTCTTCTGAAGTAGTTAGGGTTTTGCATCATGCTAAGATACTCATTAACTGATTTAATTGTCTGAGTAGAAGATTTTCTTCCCATTTGTCTGAGAACAGATATTCAGTGCTTCTTTAAGTTTAAGCCCATCTTTTATATTTGATCATCTATCCTGATGTTCAACATAAGATGACTGTTGCAGTAGTCTAAGCTGTTTTGGTTATATCCTGCCAAGGATATAGGTTCATAGGTAAATACTAGGCTAACTGCCTTTGTGCAGGCAATTTTAAGCCTAGTCAGTTTCTCTTTTTGCATTTTAATTAACCTATCAGGGCTCAGTCCTGGGCCCCCTCTTGTTCGGCATCTACTTTTCAGAAGTGCAGGCAAACATAGGAGGATTGTGGCTGACAAAGTTTGCAGATGACTGCAAACTGGGCGCCATAGTTGAAAATCCATCAGACACAGATATCCTTCAGAGAGGTCTCATAGAAACGGATAACTGGTGCCAGAGCCATGGCCTTAAGCTAAACGCCAAAAAATGTATAGTCATACCCATTGGTAAAAACAAGGTAACCCCAAGTTACCACATAGGTGGCAATCCATTAAGCACAGAAGAGGTTATCAGGGACCTGGGGACCCAAGTTGACAGTAACCTTTCTTTTGACACTCACATTGCCAAAGTGGTTAGGAGGACCTTCTACATTGCCCACCTGATTATGAAGGGATTCACATCCAGATCAAGGGAGGTCATTGTTCCCCTGTACTCTTCACTTATCAGACCAATGATTGAGTACAATGCCCCATTCGAATGTATCTTACCCGACACCTGCAGCAATTGGAAAGACCCCAAAAGTTCCTCACCAAAAGGATAAAGGGGCTCAAAAATATGCCATATGCTGCCCGACTGAAGAAACTCCAGCTCTATTCAGTCACATACCGTCTGCTCAGAGGTGACCTGTGCCTGACATACAAGGCCATGTCCAACCCGGAATTAATGGACATGCTCCACCTCAAAAAATCCAAATCCACCAGAGCCACAAGAGCAAGAGACTTAAACCTCAACACGGATATAAATAGGATGTGTTGGAGGGACAGATTCATCACCCAGAGACTCCCTATGCTGTGGAACAGAATCCCGGTCCATGTGAGACAGAGCATCTCGCTGGCTCTGTTCAAGAGGAATCTTGACCAGTGGATGGGAGATCGTGGGTTTACCCCGGGGATCATCTCTGTATCACTGCTGGACAGAGGCACGGCAAACTAATGGGTATAGTATTCTTCAACCTAAGGGGTGGTGAAAGCCACACAACTCTGGCTAGGCTTATAAATGCCCTAGGGCAGATAGCCTAGTATGAACCTATGAACCTATCCCATTTGCATAAGAAGTGGCTTTCCCCATCCCATGATCGATAATCATGTATTACCCGTAGTTAGAATAACTGGGATCATACCATAGATAGTTTGTCCAACCCTGCCAGCTTTTAGAAGCTTAAAGGCACTTTCTACAAGGTCTAACTGCCAGGATCTAGAGCAGAGCTCTATATAAAGGGCAGAGCACCAAATGCTTTAGAGCTTTCTTACCAGCAAAGCACGCTCCTTCTGCTGGCTTCTGGGCTTTGACAGTCTGCTAACAATCCATCAAGACTGGCAGTTGGGTCTAAATCTGCAGCTGTTATTTTTCTGAAAAAATCTGTTTTTTTTCTCTAATTTATTATTATTTGTCTGTTAACTTGTTTTGTATGGACTGCTATCGTCATCTGAGAGTTTTTTACTACAGTGAATTCTTGCTGTAACTTTGTGTCAAACCTGTTTTTGAACTGTGTAGAGCACAATGTGTGCTATGCCTTTAAGAGGCATAGCAAGTGATGAACATGCATGTACAAATAGGAGGCACGTGTTGTACCTAGTGCCATTTTGAAAGTACAGCCAGAGAGTAAGCATATGAGAATGAATGTAGTTAGCTTGTATATAAGTTACCCAAGTTGAAGTTAATAGTTATAATCATGATGTGTTTGTACATAATAAAGCTGCTTGAACAGAACCCACAATGACTCGTCTATGATATCCTGACTTGATGAGCGACATGATGTCTCAATTGGGATTCCAGAGATTGATATTCAGAGCCACAGGGTGCAGAGGTAACCGTGAAGGCAAACTAAGAGAAACGAGCAGGAAAAAGACCCAGGAAAGAATCAAAGGTGATGAAAACTTGCACAAACAGTTTACTTTATAAAAAAGATAAAACAGAGCATTACAAGGACACAAACTACATTATTAAACAAGCAAAAGGCACAAAAGGTTTATTAATTAAGCAAAATGTTTAAGATAGTTGACAAAACGATTATGTTTAAAGTGAAACTAATGTGTTTAAAACAAAATGGGCATATTTAGATTAAAATGAGCACAAGAAAAGTACATTGAGCATGAAAAAAGATTAAACAAGCAAAACGAATATAACAAGGGTGAAAAGGGCACACTAAACATAAATAAAGCAAGGCGACTGCATAATTTGGTAAAGTGCTGTGTTTTGGTATAACTACGATTTCGTATTGTATTAAGGGCATAACTAGAGATGTCAAGTTGTCCTGTCTCGCCTTCATTCTTACTGGTTGGGTTCGGAGCCGATCCTTGGCTCCAACTCGGCCGCATACTATAGCTGGAAGTCTTTCTCTTGGCTCGTGGCTAAACACCTATCCCATCATACAGTGTGTGATTTTCCCAGATTGTTTTCTGCTTAACAGGATCGGAGGTTCTTCATCTTGGCCGTGGCTAAGTTTTTCGAAATTTTATATATTTCGTATTTTTGTTAACTTTTATTGTTCTTCAGTTAGATATAGCTGTTTTATATAGATAGTTTTTCTTTCTGGTGTTGTGTGTTCTATTTACACTATGTATTACTGTGATTGCTGCTTAGTTGGCCATCACCTTTAGTTGCAGGCCTATATTCTTCCCTATCCCGTCGTAAAATCTTTAGTGAGTTCTTTTTTCTAGTGTATATTTTCCTTAGTAGCGATACTTGGCTCGTTTAAGTTAGAGGGCCAGGTGCCCATTTAAATTAGAGGGCATAGCTATCTTTCTTTAACTAGACATTTTTCTCTTTAGTAGCCGTGCTAGGTCTGTTTAAGTTAGAGGGCCTAGTGCCCATTTAACTTGGAGGGCAGAACTAAACTTTCCTTTATATATGTAAATAGATGTGCTGTGAGTTTATATTCTTAGAGTGCTGTTTAGGCTTGACATAATATGTGTGTTATTTCAACTTATAGTGTTTTTTGTAGTTAGTGCTTTCAATTTATAGTGGGTTTTTTTGTAGTGTTTGCTTCCTTCTCATAATGCCGAAGGAAAGTAGAGAGAAGGAACCAAAGCTGTCTAGCTTTAAAAAGTGTCAAAAATGTTCACAGAAAATGTCTTTAACTGATGTTCATCGCATTTGTGTTTATTGCTTAGGGGCCATTCACCTAAAAGAGTCATGTACCTTCTGTCATTCTTTCAGTTCATGAGTATTGCAAGAGTGAAAGAATAAATTAATAGTCAGAGGACTACTGAAAACTCCATTCTCTGAAGCTTTAGAAAGTCAGAGTACCTCTTCTAAGCCCAAGTCTCATTCTTCAAAAAGTGACAAACATTCCAAGAGACCTTCTTCTTCCTCATCTGGTCATTCAGAACCACCAGAGAAAATATCAATAATTTCTTCAGAAAAATCAATCTTTTTGGCTCCACAGGATTTGGAACAGAGAAAGATCTTGGAATTGGACAAGTCAAGTCCTATGGCTCCACATCTTTTGGAGCCAAGAGAGACTAACTTTCAGAGCCGGTCCACTGAATTATTACCGGTCTCTCCTACCTTAAGATCTGCCATATTGGCGAGATCTCATTCACCTGCCTTTTCCTCTAGGTCCTCTAGAAGCCTATTGAATGATGATGTGGTCGATAGGGTGGTGTGCAAACTACTGAAGTTGCTGGCGCTGGCTAAATTATTTTCGGCTCTGACCCAACCAGTTCCAGAGCCAACTAAGACTCTTTCATCCACGTCGATTCCTCCTCCAACCCAAGCCGGATCTTTGGAGCCGGAGTGCCAGTTACTGTTTGCTGTAGATTCTTCGGTCCCTAGACCTGTCCAGGAGATTTCAGAACCATTGTCTGCTCCAACACCCTCGGTGCCTTCCTGGGTGTCTAGGAGCCGAAGCTCTCCGGTCGGTCCGGGGGGGGGGGGGCGCTTGGACCCGAGTCTCTCTGGTTCCGAGCTTACCTCTCAGGGAGTCGGCATGGGTGAGTTCATCTCCTACATCAGGCTCTGAGCCGGTTTCGTTGGAGCCAAGGATTCCTTCTACTTCATCAGAACTGGGGGCATCCTTGGAGCCAGGGGGAACCTGCTTTCGAGCTGATGAGGAGTGTGCTGTCCCCACCTACAGCTCTACACAAGGGTTCTGGTAGTCTTCCCCCTAAGGCACCAGCTTCTGTCTCGGCACCACCCCATCCTCAGGACAGAGGAGATTCAGGGCCTCAGGGAACCCCACTGGGTGAATCACACACTCCTGAGACCTCCCCAGAATACCCTTCTGAGGAGGCTTCTCAGAAGAAGAATGTGCAAGAGGAAGCATCTGGACTCACCAGACAAGTCAGTCACCTCAGACACTGACCCCATAGAGTCAGAAGGGTCCACACAGTCGCCCTCTGAAGATATCTCCTTTGCAGATATCTTAGAAATCCTGAAACAGAGAGGCATCTGGAAGCCTATCAACCCTTCTGATGGGGAGTCAGTGTACCTGAAGGCCTTCGGATCTCAACCTTCAGCCTCCTGAGTGTCTCCACCTTTTGATGAACTAATGGAATTGGTTATTCGAAAGATGTGGGAGTCACCAGACACAATGGAACTAGTCTCTCGGAGGCCAAATAAATTTATAACAGCTCCATCAGACAAAGACTTTCTTACTAAAGGTGTCCTTGTAGATGCTATGGTGGTGGCAGCAGCCACCAAGAAGGAACTCTTTGAAATGGCCTCATCTGTCCATCCACCGAACAAGGAGTCTCAAACAATGGACAGATATGGGAAGAGTATTTTCTCATCAACGACGTTTACCCTTAGATGGCTTAACAACCTTACGCAGTTCACTGGACTACAAAGAGATCTCCTAAAGGAGTTAGCGGATACTCTCCAAGGTTCACTATCTGCAGGAGTTTCTGACAAAAGTGACCTCTCAGCTATTCACCTTAAATTCCATAGTTAACTCCTACATGAGGCTGATTTCCTGTGCAGCATATGGAGCGAGCAGGGCAGCGGGTTCAGGAGTTTCCCTAAGGAGACACTCCTGGATGCTCTTGTCTAACTTTGCGGAACCTTTTAAGTCTGCCTTTGTCAACGCCGCGTTCCTCACTCTTTGGACTAAAAGTCAAAGACACACTCACCAGTTGCGAGCATGAAGGAAAAACTCTGCCGTTGGAGTACGTTTTTCCGTACCTTCCAGACCCTATCCTAAGGGTCAGAAGGGTGGAAAAATATGATTAAGAAAAATCCCACGGAGTTTTTCAGGATGCACAAGGTGAATCCGTCCCCAGGGGTAGAGGGGGAGGAAATAATGGTAGATGTTGTCCACGAGGCAGAGGGGGTTCACAAAACCAGGGTGACTGTGATTCCTTTCGTGGCTGACCCTTCCAGCGCTCCTGAAAGGAGGTCCATCTGTCCTACTCTGGAGGCAGTTGGGGGGTGGTTATCTTTGTACCCAGAAGCCTGGCGAGATATCACAAGAGACAAGTGGGTACAAAATATAATATCCAGCAGTTATTCCATTCCCTTTTGCCTTCCCGTCCCACAAATCAGAAGGATCCCGGACGTTCCACCCTGTCAAAGGGAACAAGCAACTATAGAGATTCAAACGTTGCTAGACAAAAGAGTCATCCAAGAAGTCTCCACAGACCAAATAGGATTCGGAACTTACTCAAGATTCTTTTTAGTGCCGAAAAGGACAGGGGACTGGAGACCCATGTTGGATCTCAGCAAACTAAACGAATCCATAAAGAAGTCCAAGTTCCGAATGGCAACACTGCAGTCAGTTCTTCTCTTTTTAGGGAAAGATGATTGGATGTGCTCAGTAGACCTCCAAGAAGTGTTTTACCACATAAAAATGGACAGACCATCAAGGAGTCACTTGAAGCTTCTTGCTGGGAACCAGTCATTACCAGTTCCGAGCTCTGCCCTTTGGTCTCACTAAAGCCCTCAGAGTGTTCGCCAAATGCATGGCAGTAGTTACGGCTCACTTGAGGTGGGTAGGAATCCAGGTGTTTCTGTACCTGGACGACTGGCTCCTTACTGCCACCACCAAGCATCTACTACAACAGTCAAGATACCGAACCTTACAAATTTGTTCTCAGTTAAGGATAACGGTAAACATGGGGAAGTCTCCCTTGCTGCCGTGTCAGCATATTACCTTTATAGGAGCAGAATTAGACACTGTCTCTGATGGCAAAGTTACCCGTAGAAAAGAGTTTTTGTACTCAGATGACAAATTACCGATCTCCTGCCAAAGACAAAAGTAACAGTGAAAACCGTCCTGAACGTCCTAGGAACAATGGCAGCAACGATAACCCTAGTCCCGTTAGCCGGGATGCACATGAGAATTCTTCAGTGGCTCTTGTTTTCTCAGTGGTCCTTACAAGAACTTCCCATGTCTCACCAGATCAGAATTAGGGTCATGCAGGAAGGATCTAAGATGGTGGCTCCTTTCCAGTCATGTTAGGTTGACCCTTTACCCCACAACAACCTGTGGCAACAATGACCATGGACGCCTCCCAGATAGGGTGAGGGGGGGATCATTATCTGGAGAGGACAGTCCAAGTTATATGGCAGGAACACGAGACCCATTTGCACATCTGTATTCTAGAAATGAGAGCCATGCTCTTGGCGTTGCAAGCACTTCAGGTCTCTCTCTCAGTAGGAACAATTGCAATTCAGTCAGACAATATATCAGTGGTTTGGTACATAAACAAGCAAGGAGGAACCAAGTCTTACCCCATTTGCTGAGAGGCTCTGAGAATATGGCAATAGGCAATCTCTTCCCAACGCTTTCTGATGGCAACTCACATCCCAGGGAAGTCCAGTGTGATAATGGACAGGCTGAGCAGAGCAATATTGATGCCTCATAAGTGGTCCCTAAAGAAAGAGATACCGGAAAGGATATTCTGAAAATGGGGCCAGCCTTGCTGCGACCTATTTGCCATGCCCATGAATGTCAAATGCAGCAGCTACTTTGCCCTGATCCCTCCTCCAGGGGAGTCATCAAGGGATGCACTTGTCCAGGATTGGCCCTCAGGACTACTTTACTCATTTCCCCCATTTCTCCAATAGCCAAAGTCATTCAGAAAGCCTACTCGTTGGGAAGCAGGATAATTCTCATCACTCCATACTGGCCTCATCAGATTTGGTTTCCCTTCCTCTGGCCTCATCTTCAGGAGGAAGCATGGACTCTGGACCCAGTTCCATACCTTCTGACTTGTATATCGGGTATGCTCCACCCCTCTTTCCAAACTCTCAATTTGACAGCATGGCTGCTCCAGTTCCTAACTTAGTCAGGCTTCTCAATTTTACGCCAGTAGTTAAACACATCTTGGTATCCTCGCACAAGGCTACAATGAAGAAACTATAGTCTAGTAAATGGAAAAGGTTCTCATACTGGGTACAGAGTAAAAACATCGACCCCTTTACTGCCCTGATCACTTCTATTCTTGAGTTCATATTGGAGCTTTTTCAACAAGGTTCAGCGACAGCTACTGTTAAGGTGCAATTAGCTGCTAGCTCAAATTTTCATATAGGTGACGGAGCTTCAAACTTTGTCACACAGATTATGCAAGGCATTCTTAAAAGGTACCTGCTTATTAAGACCCCCCCCCCCATTAAAGAACCACTCTCGTGTTGGGACTTAAATATTGTTCTAAAATATCTGACTTTACCCCCATTTTGAACCCTCATCAACTTGTGACCTTAAATTCCTGTCTTGGAAAACAATTTTCTTAGTTGCTGTTGCCTCTGCAAGAAGAGTTTCGGAATTATAGGTTCATAGGTTCATACTAGGCTATCTGCCCTAGGGCATTTATAAGCCTAGCCAGAGTGTGTTTGGCTTTCGCCACCCATTTTAAATGAATTTTGCTATGCCCTTTTTCGAGGTTAGTATACTGTGCCTCTGTCTAACAGTGACCAGAAGTGATACCCGGGGTAAACCTACTATCTCCCATCCACTCATCAAGATTCCTCTTGAAGAGAGTCAATGAGGGACTCTGCCTAACCTGGACTGGGATTTTATTCCAGAGTGAAGGGAGCCTCTGGGTTATGAATCTGTCCCTCCAGCATGTCCTATTTATTTCAATGCTGAGGTTCAAGTCTCTCGAGCTTGTAGCTCGATGGGATTTGGATTTTCTGAGGTGCAGCATGTCCATTAATTCTGGGTTGGACATGGCTTTATACATCAGGCGCAGATCGCCTCTGAGCAGGCGGTATGCCACTGAGTAGAGCTGGAGTTTCTTTAACCGGGCAGCATATGGCATCTGTTTGAGCCCTTTGATCCTCTTGGTGAGGTACTTTTGGGGTCTTTCCAGTTGCTGCAGGTGTCTGGTAAGGTACATCCCAAAAGGGGCATTGTACTCAATTATGGGCCTGATGAGGGATGAGTAAAGAGGCACGATGACCTCCCCTGATCTAGATGTGAACCCCTTCATGATTAAGTGGGCTATATAAAATGCTTTTCTAACCACTTTGGCCACGTGGTTGTCAAATGAGAGATTGCTATCAACTTGGGTCCCCAGGTCCCTAATTACTTCTTCCGTACTTAATAGATTACCACGTATGTGGTAATTTGTGGGCACTTTGTTTTTGCCAAAGGGGATGACTATACACTTGTTGGCGTTTAGCTTGAGGCCATGGCTCTGGCACCAGTTGTCTGTTTGTATGAGGCCCTTTTGGAGGATGCTTGTATCGGCTGGAGAGTCGATTATGGCGCCCAGTTTGCAGTCATCTGCGAACTTGGTCAGCCACAGTCCTTCCGTGTTAGCCTGTACCTCCCAGAAATATATACCGAACAAGAGAGGTCCCAGGACTGAGCCTTGTGGGACGCCACTTGTAACTGGTTTGGAGTCTGACATGGCTCCAGCAATTCTAACCATGTGGGTTCTGTCCTTGAGCCAGTTTGCAACCCATCTAGTGACATAGGGGTTTATATTTAAGCTGGTGAGCTTATCTATAATGACCGAGTGGGGTATTGTATCGAAGGCTTTTGCAAGGTCCAGGTAGGCTGTGTGGACCACCTTCCCCTCGTCAATGGCCTTGGTGACTGTTTCAAAGAAATCAACCAGGTTTAAGAGGCAGGATCTGCCCTTAACAAAGCCGAACTGGGTAGGATCCAGTGTCTGTAGGTCCCCAATATCTTTATTTATGAGGTCCATGATGATCTTTTCCATAGCTTTGCAGACCAAGCTAGTCAGGCTTATGGGGCGATAGTTTCCAGGATCCGTTGAGGCACCACCTTTGTGGAGAGGGACCACTGTTGCTGTACGCCACTCTTTGGGTACATATCCTGTAGTAGGGCTGAGATTGAACAGTAGTTTTATGTTTGGGTTTAGTTCTTCTTGGAGTTCATGTAGGATGCAGCCCGGGACACCGTCTGGTCCCATTGATGCTGTGATGTCCTTCAAGGATGCATCTGCAGTCCTTATGTATGGGTTGTCCTGCCTCAGGCAGCCCTTCGGTCGGCCGGATTCCAAAGTCTGGGTCCGGCGTCGGCTGATGTCGCCCTCTCCCCGACGTCAGAGCGCCTGGGGTATAAAAGCATCAGCCGACGCCATCTTCCTCAGTCTTTCTTGCCGCGTGGTGCCCGAAGCAGAAGCAGTTCGCAATTGCCGGTCGGCCAGCTCCTGTAACTTCAGCTACCGAAGACTCAAAAGCTAAGTACCCCGTTGGGGACTCTTTCTTGCCTCAGCCGATGTCAGATCAAATGCTTAAAGTTAATAATGGCTTAACTTGTGGGAAACAAATACCTCATAAGGATTTCCATTCTTATTGCCTCCCCTGCCTAGGCCCAGACCACGACGTCTCGGCCTGTACAGCCTGTGCCTCCTTCAACCGACGCACTCTTAGGCGTCGAGCGGAGTTTGCAGAGGAATTTTTTGGGGCTAGTTACTGTTAAAATATGCCGTCTGAGATTCCAACTTCTCATTTAACCAAAAAACGGAAGGACAAGGACTGACACACGCGGACCGTGGTTTCGGCTGAAACCACGCCTAGGCCTACCACGAGTGTCTCTGTCTCGGCTGAAACCGAGTCCTTGGTACTTCCGACCATCGAAACCGCACAACCGACAACCTCGGCCCTGGAGGCCTCTTCTGAGTCGGTTATAGAATTTCCCTCAGAAACCGGTGTTCCGGAAACATCCGACACCATTTCCCTAGACAAAACTACGCCAGCACGTGGAGCAGCCAGGCCTCCTGCATCCATGTCCATAAAGGCAGTCACAAGGGCTAAAGCTGCTAAACAGCCAAAATCTCTGCCTCCCAAGGCTATTCCTCAGGGATCCACTACAGGTTCACAGATTTTAAGTTTAGCTGAGGACCTTATTTCCTTAATTAGGGACTCTCAGCCACATCCGGACAGGGGCTCTCAACCTCCTCTAGACAAAAGGCCCAGGGTTGAGCCCACTGATCCCCAGTCCTCTAATGAGGCCTCAGATGGCTCTGCTCTTTCAGACTACCAGGAGGAGGCGTTTACGGCCTATGAGGATTCTGATGCAGAGGAATCTATTCCCACTGCCTCCCCTCCTGAAGAGCTATCCTTTGGGGAGACCCTTCACTCCATGAAAGAGCATTTCAAATGGCAGGGCCAGGAATTCTCTGATTCCAGGAAGAGATTAAGGACTTTTTTGCATTTACCTCAGCATAGACCTTTGGCTATTCCTCCTGTTTTGAATGTCATTGATGATGTGTACTCTGAGTCTAGCATTACCCCTGACTCCCTTCCTCCGGCTCCTGTCAAACCCGATAGGTACTACAGGGTTGCGGACTCACATCATTTCCTTTACAAGGCCCACTCTGCTGACTCTGAAACTATTTCCCAGGGCCCTAAAGGGGTTGCATCTGCCACTACTAAAAATCCACTCCCCTCTGAAAGGGAGTCCAGGGCTTTAGAGAGATGGGGTAAAAAAGTGTATACTTCTTCCACTCTTTCTATGAGGGCATTAAATTGTCAATTCCATATGATACAGTACCAAGAGTATTTGTTAGATGAATTGCATAAAAAACTGTCTTCACCTGAACCCCTAGATCGCAAGTCACTTCAGGATCTGGTACATAACTCACAACAGGTTAGCAACCATTTCTTGCAGTGTGGTTATGATGCATTGGAAGCTTCATGTAGGTCAGCAATGACAGGTGCAGTCATACATAGGCATGCTTGGCTGAAGGAACAAGCTCTGCCAGATCATGTTAAAGCAAAGCTTCTGGATGCGCCACTGGAAAAGCAAAAGTTATTTGGCTCCACTGCTCAGGAGGTCTTAAAGAAATTTGAGGAAAAGGCTAAATCTGTACAAACAGTCAAAGATTTTCTCCAGGTCCAACCACCAAGATTCAGCAGAAATTGGCCCTCTAAGAATTGGTCCTTTCCAGACACAGAGAGATTTCAAAGAGGCAAGAACAGGCGTGCCAGAGGTAGAGGGCAAACTAGAGGCTCCTACAGAGGACGTCAATGGCAGCCTCCTAACCATAGAGGTAGTGCAGGACCTACAACTGCTGCACAAGGACAGACTCAATGACTTTACCTTGACTCCACCAACCAGGGTTCAATTGGAAGCACCTTTGGGCGGAAAGCTATCTTTATTCTCAAAAAAATTGGCACAGTATTACAAGGGACAAATGGACACTGCAAATAATAGACAAAGGATTCAGGTTCCATTTTCATACATTGCCAAAAAGAAAAGGCATGCCAAACCTGCCACCGAATCAAAGGGCAGAGGCTTTAAAACAAATTTCCAACCTATTGCAAATGAAAGCTATAGGAAAGGTTCCTCTCACAGAACAAGGCCAAGGATTTTATTCCAGACTATTCCTTGTCCCAAGAAAAGAAAAACAATGGAGACCTATTCTTGACTTGTCCTCACTGAATACTTATCTCATTGTGCCAAAATTCAAAATGCTGACCCTACAGCAACTCCTTCCCATGCTGGGCAAGGGGTCTTGGCTGGTAACTCTAGACCTCAAGGAGGCCTACGTGCATGTCCCTATCAGACAAAGTTGCAGAAGACACCTCAGATTTCTTGCAGAGCATTATCAATTCTCAGCATTGCCCTTTGGCTTATCTACTGCGCCCAGAGTATTCAAGAAATGCCTGGCATCAGTAATTGCACACTGCAGACTTCAGGGGATTCAAATATACCCATATCTGGACGACTGCCTTATACAAGCGGACAGCCAACAAACTTTGGTAAAACACTTGAATTATGCCATCCGCCTACTTCAGGCTTTGGGATATACAATCAACATTCACAAATCAAGATTTGTTCCATCCCAAAGGATAATTTTTCTGGGTGCGAAACTAGATACAGCCACCCAAATGGCTTTTCTCACGGAAGAAAAACAAAGACAACTACCGGATTATTTCAAAAATCTGACAAAACAAACTCAGCTGACTGCAAGGAAAATCCTGCAGGCCCTGGGTTACATGGCATCTTGCAGTCTTCTGATCCCACAAGCAAGGCTACATATGAGGAAACTACAATGGTACCCGAGGAGTTTATGGTGTCAGCGCAGTCACAGCCTAGAAGCTTTGATACCACTCATTCCATGCCTTCAAAAGGAATTTCTGTGGTGGGCTCAGGCAAGCCAGTCAAACAGGGGTCTGCCCTTCAGCAAACCAATAATCAGCCAAACCATTACAACGGACGCTTCAGACCATGGATGGGGAGCACACATGGAGGGCAGATGCATTCAAGGACTATGGTCACAGAAAGAATTGCGCATGCACATAAACCAAAAGGAAATGCTGGCGGCGATACATGCAATAGAGGCCTTCAAACATTTTCTGCATCAAGGACACCTGCTAATAAGGACAGACAATACCACAGTTATGTGGTACATAAACAAGCAAGGAGGTACCCATTCCTACCTTCTTTGCAGGCTGGCAATGAATCTTTGGGAACTTTCCCTAAAAATCAATATAGATCTGCAATCCCAGTTTGTGCCAGGAAAAGACAATATACTGGCGGACAGCCTAAGCAGAAATATCATGGATCCACACGAATGGATGCTGCACCCAGACATCTTCCTTCAGATAACACAATCATGGGGGAGGCTGGACATAGATCTTTTTGCCTCCCACCACAACCATCAGCTGAAGAAATTCTGCTCAAGGACATACCACCCACAAGCATGGAAAGTGGACGCCCTCTCTTTCAGCTGGAATACTCTAACAGTGTATGCATTCCCACCTCTTCCATTAATGACCAAGGTCTTACTGAAGCTCAGGACAGAGCAGCCCAAAGTGATTCTGATAGCTCCGGACTGGCCCAGACAGCACTGGTACCCACTGTTAAGGAGCATGTCACGCACTAAACCATGGCCTCTACCACAATGGCCACTTCTTCTGACACAACACAATTACAAAACTCTGCACTCCAGCCTGAAAACCTTGCAGCTGACAGCCTGGAGAATACCTTGACTCCTCACCAGGATAAGCTATCCAAGACAGTGAAGGACATCATCATGGAAGCTCGCCGGCCTTCCACAAGAAAGGCATATTCAGCAAAATGGAAAAGATTTCGCACTTGGAGCACCACAAAGGGCCTAGATGCGACAGTGATGAACTTGGCACATATCCTGGAATACTTGGCAGAAATGCTCCACAATGGCCTTTCTTACTCTTCCATAAAAATTCATGCTTCAGCAATTTCAGCAGAATACAATACTGATCCACCTGTCTTCTCTCATCCTCTCCTAAGGCAGTTTCTAAGGGGAAATAAGAACATCAATCCTCCAAGGAAACCACCAGTGCCTACATGGGACCTTAACTTCATGTTGGAAAAATTAACTCTACCTCCCTTTGAACCAGCAGCATCTTCAGAACTACAGTTCCTGTCTTGGAAGACTGTCTTCCTTCTGGCCATAACCTCAGCAAAAAGAGTATCTGAATTGCAGGCCCTCATGGCAGTACAACCATTTCTTATTTTTCATCAGGACAGAGTCTCACTGAGAACCAATCCTTCATTCATGCCAAAGGTGGTATCCAGGGTCTCACTGAACCAAGCTATTCACCTGCCTACCTTCTTTCCAAGTCCACAAAACAAAGGGGAGAAACTTCTGCATACCCTGGACATTCACAGACAGTTGCGCTACTACTTGGACAGAACTAAGACTTACAGAAAAACTGACTAGCTATTTGTAGCATATGCTGCTGGTGTACAAGGAAAAGCAATTTCCAAACAGACAATTTCAAAATGGATAGGGAATTGCATTTGATTCTGTTACTCTTTTCATGGCAAAACTGTGCCAGCTAACATTAGACCTCATTCCACCAGAGCCACAGCCACCTCCACAGCCTTCTTAAGAGGGGTGGCTACCAAGGACATTTTAGAAGCTGCTACATGGAGCTCCGTGCATACATTTTCCAAGCATTACAACTTACCCTTATATTCCAGATCCAGAGCAGGCTTTGCTACAGCAGTCCTGCAGGGCATTTTAGCTACACCATCCCTTTCTTAGATCCTACCACCCCCAGCTTGGCTATGGTATTCTACCCATATGTAAGGACTGCAGATGCATCCTTGAAGGACATAGTACAGTTTTGTACCTACCATAAATGTAGATGTCCGATAGGTATGCATCTGCAGTCAAGTTTACCCTCCCTCCTTCCCCTCTGTGGTATTTCCTGGGTACTTATCCCTCTTACAGCTAGCTGGGGTTATCTATTATGGTGTATTTGTTTTATATTACTGTGCATGTTTGGAATTTTTTGCATCTCTCCAAATTTATCCTTCCTTAGAGGGCACCTGGCATCTGGGGCAAGAAAAACTGAGGAAGATGGCATCGGCTGATGCTTTTATACCCCAGGCGCTCTGACGTCGGGGAGAGGGCGACATCAGCCGACGCCGGACCCAGACTTTGGAATCCGGCCGACCGAAGGGCTGTCTGAGGCAGGACAACCCATATGTAAGGACTGCAGATGCATACCTATCGGACATCTACATTTATGGTAGTACAAAACTGTACTTTTTTTGCTTTGGAGAGGGCGGCTCTTACCTGAGCATCTGAGATGTTAGGGGGCAGCACTCTGCTGGGATAGATATTTACCCTTTTGGTGGGGAAGAGGTGGAGAAGTTTGCGCTGAACCTGTCAGCTAGGATGTTGGCAATGTCTGTGGGTTCGGTGTATTTTTTGTCATTTTGGACTAATTCTGAGCATATCTGGGAATTCTCACCCAGGTTCCTAACATAACTGAAGAAAGCCTTGTGATTATCCTTAGTGTTCTGTGTAATTTTTCTCTCAAAGCTGGCCTTAGACGATTTTATGAGTGCCCATAGTTTTTTGCTAATACTGATCAGAGATGCCTTCCCTTTTTGGGATTTTGCTCTATCATGTAGTAGCTTCCTCCTTCTATTGTATAGTTTGTTTATGGCTGGAGTCCACCAGACAGGACGCCTAACTTTGGAGGATTGGGTTTTATTTGAGATTGCATGATCCATGCATTCCTGGAGGTGTTCATAGAATGCGTTTATAAAGGATTCTGCGGTCTGGGCCATATTTTCCACAGGCCCAGGGGCTTTGAAGGATTCCACCTCGGTTTTGAGGAGTGTGAAATTTGCTTTAGAGAAGTTTTTCACTGTGGTTTTCTGGGCAGGGGCTGGGGTCGGGATGTGAATATCTAGTGAGATTAGTTTATGGTCTGATCTTACCAGTGAGGAATACACTTCTGGTCTGGAGCATAGAGTCCCCATGTTGGTGATGATCAGGTCCAGTATGTTTTCCCCTCTTGTGGGAGTGGCAACAAGTTGTTCCATAACATTTGAGTTTATAAATTCTAGGAACCTTCGGGCTAGGGTGTTGGAGCTAGAGTAATGCTCCCAGTCTATGTTAGGGTAGTTGATGTCGCCCATTATAATGGTGTTTGGAGAGACCTTCATATTTTCCAGTGTTCTCAGGAAGGCCGAGTGGGGTTCCTGGGTTTAAGAGGGTGGTCTGAAGCAGGCTATAAACTGGAAGGCAGTTTTACCCACTGTTAGTTGCACATGGATAGTCTCTGATGCTTTGTGTTGTGCCACCAACCTGGAGGTGTGGGTATCTTTGACGAATATTGATACTCCCCCTTCTTTTGTGGTTCCGTCCAAGTTTTGGGGCCTAAAAACATGGTATGAGGTATAACCTGGTAGTGCTGGGGTGCTCTCGGGAGCCTTGAACCAGGTTTCTGTTACTGCACAGATATCGATGTTCTCCATGCTAAGGAGAGTTTCGAGTGCGTGCATCTTGAGGTTTAGACTTCTGGCGTTGAGTAGCATTACTCTTAGTTTCTTATCCCTTGTGATACCTATGGAGGTGGGTTTGTCTTTTGAGCCTTGCCTAAAAAAGGCACTATGGGGGTGGCAAGAGCCTTTGCCAATATCCGAAAGCCCAGGGGTGACAGGTGCAAGCCGTCCCTAGCGAAGCATCGTGGCTTGTCGAGCATGTCATTCCAGGCAGACAGGCATTGGATCCTCTTTGAATGACACCAATACTTAAGCCAGTTGTTGAAATTGATCATCTTGTCTTCATATTGTGGCATCATTCTTGGTGAGGGTAAGATGCTACTCAAGGTCAGGGTCATACCAGCCTGGGCTACATGCTCAGAGAGCTCCTCTATGTCTCTTTTCATGTAGTCCAGGGAGGTACATCTTAGGTCATTCACATCAGCATGGACAATGGCTAAGTCATGTTTGTACTTGCCTTGGAGTGACCTGAGTGCTTGTGTTATGTGGCAGATCCTAGCGCCCGACAGGCAGCTCACAGTGACCTTCTCCTTGTTCAGCCTGGTGAGCAGGATGTCAGTGTGCCTGACGATAGAGTCACCTATTACAAGTGTATCAGTTGTGTTGTTTAGCCTTAAGGGCTGTGACTGTTCAGCACACTGGCTTTGTGAGCTATGTGTTGCACGTGTTTTGTTTTGGGGTAGCGGTTTCTTGGGTGTCTGCTCTGGAGGTCTCTTCTGCTTAGGCAGATTTTTATTTAGAGCCTCCAAGTATGTTTTTGTGTCTTTGTGTTTGGTTTGCTGTCGTGGTAGGTCTATGTGAGACTGGAATTGTAGTGAGTGTGGTTTCCTTCTCCTCCTCACTGGTTACGCCAATACTGAGTTGAGAGAGCTTAGCCTCCAGTTTGGCTATATGGTTGCATCTCTCACATGTGCTGGAATTTGTTGGGAGGAGGAGAGGGTTGTCTGTGTACATGAGGCAGTTGTAACATTGCCTCAAGATTCCCAGATTCACCAGCTGGACCAGAGAGGAAATTGACAACTAACCTTTGGACATGCTAGAATAGTATTGGGAATTCCTTTATAATTGAAAAAAGGGCCAATGGGGAACAAAGTACTCAAGGGGAGTTTGTGAGGGTGTAGTGCTTTTAATTTTTTAGTGCTGACTTATATAATTGCTTTAGTGAGCAAGTGCCAGGTTTTAGAGTGGGAATAGGGTGTTTATTATGAGAACTAGATCAGTTCTAAGGGAAAAAGTGAAGAGCAGACTTTGTGGAGGCGAGAATGGTTTAAACCCAATTAAGCGGCGCTGCCTGATGCTGCGCTGTGCGCAAAGCCACGCTAAAGCGGGTTTTATACAGGGGGACTTGAAAGAGCTAGAAATTGGCCCAAAACGGCCAATAGACTACCAGATTCTTGTGCTGGGAACACTCCTCCAGGGATAGATAGGCTGCTCCAAGCTCCCCACTGCCACTGGTGAACAAAGAAGCCTCCCTTTATCCAAGAAAGGAAATGGGCAGCACAGGAACTTTCCAAAAGTCCAGAATACAGCAAAGCCTGTATTTGGACTTCTCTAGGTCAGGAAAGACGGGAAACAAGGAAAAATTTATTTTTTTTCTTTTTTGCAACAAACAGCAGGAAAATGCAATAAATATGTAACACAGGCTAGCACACTTGAGTGTGTAGCCTCAACAGGTAAATGCAACAAACAGGACAAACTTTAAAAGTGCAGGTGCAAAAACAACTTTAAAGAGTTTAAAACAGTTCAAGAAACAGAAATACTTTCAGTTTATCTAGATCGGACAGTTGCCCAGGTAGTAGCAGGAGAACAAACACTTTTATCAGGTTAGCAGTCACTCTTTTAGCCTCTCTGCTGCTAGCACCACTCTGCAGGACCACAAGGAGCTTGGCTGAGTAGTAACAAGCGCAAAAACCATGCCAAAGTGGGTTTTATACAGGGGGACTTGAAAGAGCTAGAAATTGGCCCAAGACGGCCAATAGACTACCAGATTCTTGTGCTGGGAACACTCCTCCAGGGATAGAAAGGCTGCTCCAAGCTCCCCACTGCCACTGGTGAACAAAGAAGCCTCCCTTTATCCAAGAAAGGAAATGGGCAACACAGGAACTTTCCAAAAGTCCAGAATACAGCAAAGCCTGTATTTGGACTACTCTAGGTCAGGAAAGACGGGAAACAAGGAAAAATTTTTTTTTTTTCTTTTTTACAACAAACAGCAGGAAAATGCAATAAATATGTAACACAGGCTAGCACACTTGAGTGTGTAGCCTCAACAGGTAAATGCAACAAACAGGACAAACTTTAAATTACAAACGCAAAAGCATGCTAAAGCTGGCTTTAAAGCAGGGGGTTAGAAAGAGATATGAAATGGCCCGTAAGCTACAGGTCACTGGGCTGGAACCACTCCTCAAGGGACAGATAGGCTGCTCAGAGCTCCCCACTCTCACTGGTGAACAAAGAAGCTTCCTCCTATCCAAATAAGGATATGGGCAACACAGGAACTATGACACAGCCCAGAGATCAGCAATACCTGAAGACTGGACTATTCTAGTTCAGTAAAGGTGGGAAACAAGGATTTTTTTTTTTTTCTTACAAAGTAGCAGAAATTAGGTACAGAAACACAGTAAATGCTTTAATTTGGCTAGCACACTTGAGTTGCAAGCTTTATCAGTCAGACCTCCTTATTTGATCTTCCATAAGGATAGAGTATCTCTCAGAACAAACCCATCATTTTTACCTAAGGTGAGTTCGCAAAATAGCTTAAATCAATCTATTGAGCTGCCAGTGTTTTTCCGTAGTCATGGCAACAAGGCAGAATACAAGCTACATCAGTTAGATGTGCATAAACAACTTTGCTTCTATTTACATAGAACCAAAGATTTTAGGAAGACTGATCAATTGTTTATTTCTTTTTCATAAGTCATAAAAGGCATGCCAGTCTCCAAAGTATCACTCTCTAAATGGCTGTCAAATTGTATTACCTTTATTTACAGTTCTAATAACAGACCACTACCATTCATCGTCAAGGGTCACTGTGCTAGGGCCATGGCAGTGTCATCCGCTTATCTAGCTAGATAATCAATGGACAGTATTTGTGCCGCTGCTACATGGGCAAGACCTACTTTATCACTCATTGCAAAGTGGATTTGGCCTCCAGGGACAGGGCCTCCTTTGGTTCCACTGTGCTGAAAAGTGTACTCCCATGAGCCACCCAGGGAATATGGTGCTAGGGATGCTGTCCCAACCAGTAACAATGAAGGCGAGGTAGGACAACATAACATAAAGAAATTATATTCTCATCATAACGCTCCATGTTTGTTGTCCATCTTGCCAGTCATTCTTACAATCCCTCCCACCTTCCCCCAGCTTAAGGCTTCTAGAGAACCTAGAGGAATTACCTCCTTGGACAAGGATCTCCTCTGACTTTCTTCCCTTTTAAATATCCTTTATTATAGGACTAGTGTACACATATGGCTATGGTTAGCAGCAAACAAGATCTGGGGAGTAACACAGCATGATGGGATAGGTCTTCAGCCACAAGGCAAGTGAAAGACTTCGAGCTATATTATGCTGCCGAGTCGGAGCCGGGTATCGGCTCCAAACCTTACCAGTAAGAGTGAATGGTGAAATGGACAACAAACATGGAATGTTATGGTGAGCACATAACTGCTTTTTACTTGCAGTATCTCATAGTGTGTAAAAGTGCTTACAGTGTGTGCTTATTGCTGTGCATGTATTCAAAGAATTTATCTGTGTGCAAAGTGCAACTATTTCATAAAGTACAGTCAAGGTTCAGCCATTTTGAAAAGTTTCTTGTGCTGGGTGTGTCTATTCACAAAGTACTGCCCTTACAAAGTGTTTCTTGCACTGTAAAGAATTAGCAAGCAAAGTATCGCCATTTTGTGAAGTTTGAATGTAGTGTACTCTTTATTTGCAAAGTGCAGTTACTTTGAAATGTTTCTTGCTCTGAGCTTCTTCTGTCCAGTTCATTCACACAGTTCAGTTATTTGAAATGTTTCTTAAAATGATGATAAATTACTTTTCCTGTACCACAATTTCGAGAGTGTTACAGTGCCTTAGAAACTTATTTTGCAAAATTCAGTTATTCAGATGCTGCTTGTGCTGTTGGGCAAAGTTACAAATACAGACATAACTTTCTGGTGTGTGTGTGTGTGTGTGTGTGTGTGTGTGTGTGTGTGTGTGTGTGTGTGTGTGTGTGTATTAGCAAATCCTTCACTGGTATGTGTTAATATGGCAGACGGACTTTGAAAGCATGCACCACTTGTATTTGATCAGAATATTGCAGAGAATTGGAGAATATTTGAGCAAGGGTACGATATTTTTATACAAGCAGCTTATTCTGACAGATGCATGCACCAGAGCATTCATTTTGTTAAACCTAGCTGAGTCAGAGGCCATTGAGACTGTTCATTTGTGTATGCACAAACAGTATATGAGGGAGAAGCTGGAAATCGTCATATTATTGTGTAGGCTGAATCAAGGGAAGACCCTGAGTGTTTCAAGCACAAATTCAGAGAAATGTGCAACCCCCAGACAAATATATTAGAGAGGCATTTTTTTACACAAGAGATCAGAAACCAGGGGAAACTTTTGCAGCTTATGTTACTGACCTGAGAAACAAAGTTAAAACATGTCAGTTTGGTGACTTAAAAGATGAGTTAATAAAGGACAGGCTTGTGTGTGGTATTAATAGTGCTGCTGTGAGGAAGATTTTGCTTTGTGACAGTGAGGTAAAGCCATTGAGATTTGTCAAATCCATGAAGTTACAGAAAGATTCACAAGTATGCTTGCAAGTGACAACAGCATGATTTCAGCAGGCTCTAGAGCAAATGTATCTAGATAGCATGCAGCATGTGGCAAATAGAAGCAGGTCTAAGCACATGGCATCCACAGCCTCTGCTAATTCACCAGGCAAACCACATAGTTTTCCAGCAAGTTCTAAGAAAAAAAATACTCAGTGCAGTACAAGCATGAGTCAGCAAAACCCAAATCTAGCTTTATTGTTAACTGTAGCAATTGTGGTGCAAATCATGAGTTTAAAAGAGAAAAATGCTTAGCATTTAGTCAGGAATGCCACAAGTGTAAAAAATGGCACCATTTTCAAAAGTTTTGCAAATCCAGTAAGCCTCACACAGTTGCAAGGAAAGGTCCCTCAAAAAAGCAAATTGATCAAGTGGAGTTGCAGCAATACACTTTCTATGTAGATGGCATATCAGTAATTGATACAAGGGTCGACACATTGAATTTGTTGGCAAAGAACAAGTGTTTTCTACTGTCCAGATCAGTGGTAAAGCCACCAAGCTCAAACTAGACACTGGTTCAGAGTGTAATGTTATATCAGCGTACACATTTGCTAAGGTGAGAACTAATGAGCAACTCAGTGCGGCTAGTGGTGTGAAACTTGTTGCTTATGGAGGTGAAGAAATTCAAATCGAAGGCTCAGTAGTAGTTTCATGTTATTTGGCTAATAACTGTTACAGCTTGTTGTTCTATGTAGTTTGAAGACCTGTGCAGTCATTATTGGGTCTCAGAGACAGGTTGAGAATTAATCAGCTTTCTTTTACCAAAGAAGTTCATCATATAAGCGCATATCCTAGTTCTCATTTTTCTGAAGCCATTTTCTGAGTATGATGATGTTTTCAATGACAAAGTTGGGCAAAGTTCCAGTTGTGTATTCTATGAAGTTAGATCCAGAGGTTAGTCCGGTAGTCAGACCAGCAAGAAAAGTTCCAATAGCTATGCAAGATGAAGTCATAGCTCAGTTGGATAAAATGGTGCAGCAAGATGTAATTTGTCCAGTTACAGAACCAACTCATTTTGTCCATGGTAGCAGCCCACAAGAAAGGCTCAGATTTATTTATTTATTTATTTTACATTTGTTAACCGGGGGTGTCTGTCTGAGCCGAAAAGGCCCTTTTTCAGCAGAGGCCCAGGGAGAAAAGCTCCACAAAGAAAAATTACAGCCGCATTTAGTTATTTAGACATGATCGGTTTACACACAAATTACAAGAGACATGTTTTTACAGTGGTATGCGGCACATAAACAGTTACAGTGGAGAGAACAAACAAAAAAATATTCATTTTAAAAATAAAGGTAATTAATAGATTTGTGATTATATTAGTGAGTGAGTGATCAGATGAAATTAGAATATGTATTGACCCAAGAGATCTGAACAAAGCATTAAAGAGGCCACATCATCCAATGCATACAGTAGAAGAGGTCACAGCCCTAATACCGAACGCCAATGTTTTTTCTGTCTTGGATACAAAAAGTTCATTTTGGCAAGTGATGCTTGATCACAAATCCTCATCACTGACCACTTTTGGTACCCCGTTTGGCAGATACAGATTCCTAAGGATGCTATTTGGAATAAATTCTGCAAGTGACGGCTCAGTGGTGCAGCGGTAGCATTGTCGCCTCACAGCAAGAGGTTCTCCGGTTCAATGCTGGGGTGCCTTCTGTGTGGAGTCTGCATGTCCTCCCAGCGTTCGTGTAGGTTTCCTCCGGGTGCTCTGGTTTCCTACCACGTTACAAAGCCATGCATCTGGAGCATTTCTCCCTGGGCCTCCACTGAAAATTGGCTCGTTCCAAGTCGGACATTCCCGGTTAACAAATGTAAAATAAAATAAATAAATAAAGTGAAGTCTTCCAGCATGCAGTGGAACAATTTTTTTCAGGTTATCCTTGTGCCATAATAGTAGATGATTTATTGGTCGGAGCCAGTGGTGAAGCAGAGCATGACAGAAACCTAAAGAGAGTTCTAGACAGGGCATGTGAAGTGAACTTAAAGCTCAATTTTCTAAAGTACAAATTCAGGCTACCAGAAGTTGCATATGTAGGTCATTTATTTACCAGCACTGGCTTAAGACCAGACCTGTCTAGACAAGCAGCTATTGTTGAGATGTCAGCACCAGATAATATTCAAGCTCTACAACGTTTCCTTGACATGGTCAACTATCTAGGCAAGTTTATACCAGACTTCAGTTAGTTGACAGCACCTTTGAGGGAGCTAACATGCAAAAATGTTACATGGTCTTGGTTGGAACAGCACCAGAAGCCATTTGAAGACCTTAAGCAGAAAATTGCCACCCCACTTACATTAAGATACTGTGATATCAATAAACCAGTCACTCTTTCCTGTGATGCTTCAAAATTTGGTCTTGGCACAGTTATTCTTCAGGAAGGCAGACCAGTAGCCTGTGCATCTAGAGCACTTACCCAAACTGAGATGCAGTATGCTCAGCTTGAGAAAGAACTTTTGGCAATAGTATTTGCATGTTCAAAGTTTCATGATTATATCTATGGTCAAGGTATTCAGATTGGAACTAATCACCAACCTCTGGTTATTATTCAAAAGAAGCCTATGCATTTAGCTCCAGTGAGATTACAAAGAATGATGCTTAAATTGCAAAAGTACAACTTCAGAATGGTCTGTACAAAGGCAGACTTCTTTATCTAGCTGTTACCTTATCGAAATTGCCCAGAAATAAAATGGAACAGCTTGACTCAGGGAATTTTGACTTTAGCATAATGGCAATACATAATTTTTCTACCACGAGACTTGAACTGAGAGATCATGCAAAGACTGGTCCAATTTTGCAAAAGCTCAACCACTACATTAATGTTGGATGGCTGTCAAAGCAATCTCGTGTACCACCTGAAGTGCAAACCTATTTTCTTTACAGAGATGAGATGTTGATGGAACATGGCATTATTTTCAAAGGTCTTAAAATTGTTTTTCCTGCTTCCTTACAACATTAATATATCCAGATTTTACATCTTGGTCACCCAGTTTCCGACTCCACCAAAAGAAGGGTGAGAGAACTAGTATTTTGGCCTTCACTAGTGAAAGACATTGATAAAGTACTTTCTTCTTGTACAGTATGCAATAGTACTAAACCGAATTTGCAAATAAAACCACTTCAGCTAAATCACGTTCCTGAAATACCTTGGTCAACAGTTGTCACGGACATATTCGAATGGAACAATCAGTATTTCCTGGTGTTAGTAGACTGTTATTCAGACTGGTTTGAGATTGACTTACTACCGAATCTAACATCCATTACTGTTATTACCAAAGTGAAACATCATTTCTCAGTCCATGGTAGTCCACACACAGTTATTTTTGACAATGGTACTCAATTTACTAGTCAGTTATTTCAGAAATTTGGACGAGGATGGGGCTTTGTACACGTTACTAGTAGTCCAGAACTTACACAGTCAAATGGACTAGCTGAACGTGCAGTGCAGAGTGCAAAGCAATTACTTGAAAGGTCAAAGTGTAACAATACTGATGTCTTTTTGAATTTACTTAATCTCAGAAACATACCCTGTGACGATGTACCTGGCTCGCCTGCTCAGAGACTTCTATCCAGGTAAACCAGAACAACCTTGTCTATTAGTTCCAATTTATTGAGGCCTAAAGCTAAAAACAGCAGAACCATGAGAGCCCAATTCAAGAAACGTTCTATCCAAAAGTTCAGATTTGACAAATCAAGCAGATTTCTTCGCCCATTTAAAGGAGGAGAGACAGTGAGGATACAAACAGCGAAAGGTTTTCGACTGGATTGGTCAAGTTACAGGTATATGTTGTTGTTGTTGTTGTGTCTTTAGGCTTTTCCCGGTTAGGGGTCGCCACAGCGGAACTCCGGTCCACTAATGATTGGCAGTTGATTTTTTACGTGCTGAGTTGCCAGCCCTAACCCACAACCTTCAACGAAGGTACTGCTGAGCCAATATCCTACTTTGTAGAATCCAAGAGTGTGAAGTACAGGAGAGGTTGCAGACATCTCCTTCCCATGGCAGAATCGCTATCACAGCATTGTTTCTGTGATATAGACTCTCGATCTCTGAGGAATCCAGACATTGTTCCTGTTCCAGAAGGTGTCATACCATCTGATTCCAGTTCTGAGGATATTCCCGATATTCCTAAGGTTGAACAGGCAGCAGAGACAGTACCAGCTGCTAAGTGTAATTCCCAGTTTTACATCACACGATTTAGTCGCACGTCCAGACCAGGTGCGAGATGCACTGCAACGTAGACATAACTGTATATATGTACATAGCTGATATTGTCATGCATTATATAGAACTATCAAAAAACAAATGGAAAAACTTTCTTAACTTTGCATATTAACTGATAACTACATTGCATGATTGCATTCTCAAAGAGGGAGGATGTAGAGCACTGTGTGTGATGTGTCTTTAAGAAGCATAGCAAGTGATGAATATGAATGTAGAAATAGCAGGCGTGTATTGTACCTAGTGCCATTTTGAAAGTGCAGCCAGAAAGTAAGCATGTGGGAATGAATGTAGTTAGTTTGTATATAAGTTACCAAGTTGAAGTTAATAGCTGTAATCATAATGTGCTTGTCCATAATAAAGCTGCTTGAACAGAACCCACAAAGACTCCTCTATTACATCCTGACTAGACGAGCGACAAACTGTTTCATTCTTAATTTTATATTTCTGCATTAGGTGCAGGAATTTATTATGCTTTTGGAACTGTCAGTGTGTTTTTACCTCAAAAAACATTTTTTGACTGGCACTGGGTTGCCAGCTCGTTTAAGCTCCACTACCGGTGTTTGAGGCTTTCTTCACAGCAGAACCTATGAAGCAATTACTGACCTCCTTGATTCTTCCTGTCCTCACCTGCAAGAAGAAGAAAGTTGTCAGGGAGTCTTTGGGTGTTAGACTGGCTCCAGTTTTGCCTCTGCTGCCAATAGATAACCATGCTGTGGCTGGATTTTGTTCTTTGGGTCACTCATCGGTTTCACCCTATTAGTGTAGTGTATTGTCTGCTACCACTAAGGACCAAGGGGGTTAGACATGTCATCTAGTGCTGTAGGCTTGCCCTCCATGGGCAAGGGAGAACCACTGTTGTCAGTTTTGGGGGGAAGGGGTGGGTGATCTACTGTGTACCTGGGGGAGGAGCCTGTGTCCTGGTATTTTGTCTTCTGTGAGTCGGTCCTTTTCCAGGGAATTTTCTAGGAAAAGAAAATAAGTAAAAAATGGCTTCTTCTGTTTGTACTTCAACAGAGAGGAAGATCTGCTGAGATTTGCCAGGGGATTGATTTCTGTTTTTTCTTTACCTACTTCCTCTGCAGGAAAGAAAATCTCTTCCTGGCTTACATTTTTTATCAAAAGTGCAAGCACTGTAGGAAAAATATTGTGCATCAGATTTTCTTCACAACCTGAAGATTCTGATTCTGAGGAAAGTATTGCTTCAGTCTTACATCTAGAACACAGATTTTTCTTCACAACCTGAAGATTCTGATTCTTAGGAAAGTATTGCTTCACTCTTACATCCAGAACACCTTTCTTTTTCTGAAGCCTTATCTAAAATGTAAGAGGTGGAATCAGAATGAAATTTGTATTTTTCACAGATGGAAATTCCACAACCTACAGCTGCCCCTCCTGTTTTATTGGCCTTGAATGTTTTCCTGATAGCTTGTAGTTTACCTGACAGTCAAACTCCTGCCCCAAGAAGTCTGATAGGATGTCTTGACTGAAATCACTATTGCAATGTTACAGTATGATGGGTTTTCACTTATGAATAGGTTATACAATATTCCTGAGATTCACAAATACTTGATGTGAGAGTGTTCAATCTCGCCTTTGTTCTTACACATGGGTTCGGAGCCGATCCTCGGCTCCGTGTCGGCTGCCTGCAAGCTCTGCATCGAGAAGAAGCTCGAGAACACCTAATACCCACAATCCCCCTCTGCCTTTACCTCAGATCTAGTTTGCCGCTGCAGCGTTCGCATCACTGGGTCGAGCTCGAGCACCTCAGATAAGATTTAGAATTTTATTCTTGTTTTTTCTCTGGTACTTTAGTATTAGAAGCTGTTTAATAATAATTTGTGTGAGTGTGGTAAGGTATAAGGGAATCTCGGTTCCGTTAAATTTATAAAACTTAGTCAGAGTTTTCTTCGGGGCCTACCACCCCTTATTGGATTGGACAACCGGATTGACTTCACCACTGGATTTGACAATTTTACCGGACTTGACTCTTTTTCTGGATTTGACTATCTTTCTACTTACTTTGACATGTCTGAAAAGGCCAAATCAGGGTTCAAGCGTTGCCAATGTGGGCAAAAAATGTCAGTAACTGACAACCATAGTTCCTGTGTCTACTGTCTTGGCCCTCTCCATCTGCAAGAAGACTGCTCTATTTGTCATTCTTTCAGTGGGAGGGTCATGACAGATAGGCGCAGGAAATTAATGGACAGGGGTTTATTAAAACCTTCCTTTCAGGAGGCTCTGGATGCTTCTGACCAGGCATCCAAGTCCTCGAAGGAATCGAAGACGTCGGAGCCCAAGTCATCGGCTCCGAGCTCTTCCACTAAAGTTAGATCATCGGTTCCACAGACTTCAGGGCCGAGTGTTCAACTGTTGTCAGTTGCCGAGCCTCGAGTCTTGGAACCGGTGATGGAGCTCCCTCCCTCGACACTATTGAGGTCGGCTCCGTCTTCGGTTCCTTCGACCCGTTCTTATAAGCTCTCCGATATCGATGTGGACCGTGTGGTGCAGAAGTTATTGGAACATTCGGCCCTATCCAAGCTTATTTCGGTTTCCACCCAGTTGGTGTCGAAACTTGAAGGCCTCCCATTATCTCCATCCATTCCTCCTCCGAGACCTGTCCAGTCTTTGGAGCCGGAAGAGGTTGATCTACTGATTGTGGAGCCCTCGGGGTCAGAACCGTCCTTTTCTCGGTCTGCTCCTTTCACCTCGACTCCGTCGGATCCGGTACCGGATTCTCGGAGCCGACGATCTGTCCTTGGTTCCGGGGCCGAGTCGAACCGACGTTCGGTTCCGACTCTTCCCTCGGGCCTCGGCGCGGATCGATTCGGCTCCGTCCTCGGGGTCGATGCCTTCGGTGCCTGTGTCGGGGATTCTTCCCATTTCTTCGGAACCGGGAGATTCTTCGACTCGGGACCCGGGGGCCTTCGATCTCATGAGGAAGGTGTTGTCTACCCAGACAACATCATCAGTAGAAGCAGCCTCTCCTCCCCATAAAGGACCGTTATCTTCCTCTGCACCAACGGCCACATCCAAGCGTCGAGCACCGGTGTCTCAGCCACCCCTGGAGGGTGCCCCCTCTTCCTCGGAGGCTTCTTCGGATGCTCCCCCCGAAGAGGTCCCTAGGAAAAGATTGTGTAAGAGGAGACACTTAGATTCTCCACAAGAATCTTTAACATCCGATACTGACTTGGATGAGTCAGAAGGGTCCCCAAAGTCACCTTCAGAAGATGTCTCCTTTTCTGACATCTTGGAGATCCTGAAGCAGAGAGGTGATTGGCAGTCCCTCCCCCCTTCTGAGGATGAGTCAGTCTTGCTGAAGGCATTTGGTGCTCGCCCTTCCTCCTCCTGGGTCACTCCGCCCTTCGATGAGTTAATGGAGTTGATTGCTCGAAGGGCGTGGGAGACACCTGACACGGTGGAACCGGTCCCTAGGAAGCCTAATAAGTACATCACTGCACCCCAAGACAAGGCTTACCTCACTAAAGGAGTTCCAGTAGACGCCATGGTGGTGGCAGCGGCCACCAAAAAGGAGATGTCGGAGTCTTCCTCATCTGTCCATCCGCCTAACAGAGATTCTAGGACTATGGACAGATACGGGAAGCGCATTTTTAGTTCAGCGGCTTTTTCTATGCGGTCCTTGAACTATTTGACTCATTTTACACGCTTACAGAGGGATCTAGTCAAAGAGTTGGGAGATACCCTCCAGGGTACTACAGATGCTGCGGTCTCAGAGAAAGTTTCGGCACATCTAAATACCCTTACATCCATTCTAAACTCATCCATGAGGCTGATATCATACGCAGCCGAAGGATCGAGTAGGGCAGCGGCTTCAGCGATTGCTCTTCGTAGGCAATCCTGGATGCGCTTATGTTCGTTTGCGGAAGCCTTCAAGTCTTCCTTTACTAACGCCCCATTTGATGGTGCCACACTTTTTGGCCCTAAAGTAAAGGAGACCCTTACCCGGTGTGAACAGGAGGGAAAGATTCTGTCTGCTGTCGGAGTCCGTTTTTCCACCCCTTCCAGACCGTACCCCAAAGGGCAACGTGGTGGGAAAATGTGGTTTCGAAAACCCCAAGGATCTTTCCCAGGCACACAGGGTGATGCCCCCTCTAGAGGCAGAGGAGGGGGCAGAGGTGGAAGACGCCGCCCGGGCGGCAGAGGGGGTCCGCAAAACCAAGGTGACAGGGATACCCCCCCTGGTAAACCTTTCCAGCACTCCTGAGAGGAGGCCCGACTGTCCTGTTCTGGAGGCAGTCAGGGGTCGCTTAGCTTTATACCCTCAGGCCTGGCAAAACATTACTACAGACAACTGGGTAAAAAGCGTTGTTACCAGAGGTTACAAAATACCATTCCTATCCACCCCCATTCCAAAGAAAAAACTCCTAGATGTACCACCCCATCTGCGAGACCCAGCAGCTATAGAAATTTCAAAGCTGCTAGAAAAAAGAGTCATCCAACCAGTCCCAGCGGACCAAATAGGATTCGGGACTTACTCAAGGTTCTTTTTAGTTCCAAAGAAGACAGGGGACTGGAGGCCGATTCTGGACCTAAGCAACCTCAACACCTTTGTCAAGAAGGAAAAGTTCCGAATGATCACGCTTCAATCGATCCTTCCATTCCTACAGAAGGACGACTGGATGTGCTCAATAGATCTGAAGGACGCATACTACCACATCAAAATGGCCAGGGCATCCAGGGATCATTTGCACTTCCGGCTGGGAGCCAGTCACTACCAGTTTCGAGCCCTGCCCTTTGGTCTGACCTCAGCCCCCAGGGTTTTCACCAAATGCATGGCAGTGGTAGCGTCTCATCTGAGGCGCCTAGGATTCCAGGTGTTTCCGTATCTGGACGACTGGCTCCTGTCTGCCACCACCAGGCGTCAACTGATACAGGCCAGGGATTACACCCTACAACTTTGTATTCACCTCGGAATTTCCGTAAATTTCAAAAAATCTTTACTACAGCCATCACAGCATATCTTATTCATAGGAGCGGAATTGGATACGCATCATTTGGTTCTAAGGCTTCCTACAGAAAGGATAGTCGCACTTCAAAACAACATTTCTCTCCTTCTGTCGTCCAAAAAATCCCCGGCAAAGCTGGTTCTGAAGGTCTTGGGTCTCATGGCAGCTTCTCTCATTGCGATACCATTGGGAAGACTGCACATGAGAGTTCTACAATGGCTGCTGTTTGCACAATGGTCATTCCAACAGCTACCTCTGACACACGAAATTCTGATAACAAACACATGCAAATCACACCTAACTTGGTGGCTTCAGACTTGCAACCTTTCCAGCGGAAGACCATTTGTGCTACCCACACCGTCAGCGACGATAACCACGGACGCTTCCCTGATAGGGTGGGGGGGCATCTTTCAGGGACAGACAGTCCAAGGCGAATGGACCGCCTTGGACCAATCTGGAGTACAATCTGCACATCAATGTTCTGGAGTTGAGGGCAGTGTTTTTAGCGTTGCAACACTTTGCTCCCCTTCTTCCTCTAGGGACTATTGCAGTTCAGACAGACAACATGTCCGTAGTCTGGTACATAAACAAGCAAGGGAGAACCAGGTCTTATCAGCTATGCAGAGAGGCCATGAGAATTTGGCAATGGGCGGAGTCCACGGGTCGCTTTCTGATCGCAACGCACATCCCGGGGTCATCCAACGTCATAGCCGACAGGCTGAGCAGAGCAATACTGTTGCCTCACGAGTGGTCCCTCAAACAGTCAGTTGCGAACATGATATTTCACAAGTGGGGCCAGCCTTCCTGCGATTTGTTTGCGTCTCCAATGAACGCCAAATGCAGGAGCTACTTTGCCCTATTACCCCCTCCAGGGGAAGTCCACAGGGACGCGCTGGTGCACGATTGGCCCCCGGGTCTCCTGTATGCTTTTCCTCCTTTTCCCCTGATTGCAAAGTTTCTGCAGAAAGCCAACAACCTTCAGAGGACGATAATCCTCATTGCCCCATTCTGGCCTCGTTAGATTTGGTTCCCCTTTCTATTGCATCACCGCATTCGGGGACCTTGGATGCTGGACCCAGAGCCAGATCTACTGACTCACTCGTCAGGAGTTCCTCACCCATCTCTCGAATCACTCCATCTAGCAGCTTGGCTGCTCCGCTTCCCTTTCTAGCCAGGTCTGATTCCCTTACACCGGCGGTTCAGAATATTTTAGTGGCTGCTCATAAAGCTTCCACTACAAAGACCTACACCAGTAAATGGAAACGTTTCGTCTTCTGGGCTAATTCACATCATTTGGACCCTGTTATAGCTCCGTTGAACAAGATCTTGGAGTTTTTGACAGAATTGTTTCATGAAGGAGCTTCTCCTGCTACTTTAAGAGTGCAGTTGGCTGCCATTTCTAACTATCATGTGGAAGAATGTGGTGCGCCTATTATGGCTCACAGACTTTGTAAAGCTTTTTTAAAAGGATCTTTTCATATCAGACCACCAGTTAGAGTTCTTACATCACCGTGGAATTTGAACCTCTTACTTTCTAAATTGATGTTGCCCCCCTTTGAACCAGCCTCAATCTGCCCATTGAAATTTTTATCGTGGAAAACTCTATTCCTGGTGGCCATTACATCCGCTAGGTGAGTGTCTGAGCTTCAAGCTCTTTCTATTAAGCACCCTTATTTAATTTTCCACTCTGACAGAGTATCCCTTCGCACTAATCCATCCTTTCTCCCCAAAGTTTGCTCTACTAATAATATTAATCAGTCCATTGAATTACCTACCTTCTTCAAAAATCACTCTAATAAATTAGAGTATATGTTGCACAAATTGGATGTCCATAGACAACTCAGATTTTATTTGGATAGAACAAAAGATCACAGGAAATCTGATCAACTGTTTGTAGCCTTTGCTGACAGCAGAAAGGGTGTAGCAGTTACGAAACGAACTCTTTCAAATGGCTAACTGATTGTATCACATACGTTTATGAGGCTTCTAATCAAACATTATCGGTCAAACCTAAAGGACATTCTACGAGATCAGTGTCTACATCCTTAGCTCACGCAGCTCGCTTACCATTAGACATGATTTGTGCGGCTGCTACTTGGGCTAAACCACATACATTTATCTCTCATTACAAAGTGGACAGGGTTTCTAGGGATAGGGCAACCTTTGGTTCCACTGTGCTCAAGAACGTTCTCCCGTGAGTTCCTCAGGATCATGGAGCTAGGGACGCTACCCATGTAAGAACAAAGGCGGGATTGAACACTCTCACATATAGAAGTTATGTCCTTACCATAACGTTCCATGTGGAGTGTTCATCTCGCCTTTGTTATTACACTCCCACCCTTCCCACCCTTAGGAAGAACGTTCGATTTGGTGCCTGGTCTGGAGTATTCTCCTTCTGCAGTTGCATTAGTTGTATTGTATGATACACTTGTGTATATATATATATATATATATATATATATATATATATATATATATATATGTATATATGTATATAGATGATCCTATCATTAGGTAAATTTTTGGTATGTGTGTGTGCTCTCTATGGCTGGTTTGCTTGCAAACTAGATCTGAGGTAAAGGCAGAGGGGGATTGTGGGTATTAGGTGTTCTCGAGCTTCTTCTCGATGCAGAGCTTGCAGGCGGCCGACACGGAGCCGAGGATCGGCTCCGAACCCATGTGTAATAACAAAGGCGAGATGAACACTCCACATGGAACGTTATGGTAAGGACATAACTTCTATTTTTCTATCCATAAAGCAGGCCTTGCAGCAATTTCTCTATCAACAACTGATTCTGCAAGACAAATGGTTAATGCTCATCCCATTACCTCTGTCAAGGACAGGAAAGCTTTGAGTTCATTGTTCAGCCACTTTAGCATTCAGAATTTTAAACTGCCAAGCTCACGTTAAAGTTTTTCCATTGTCTTTTGAGAACATGAAAAAGTTCAATGCTTCTTTTGTATCTGCTGCTGACTCACTCATGAGATGATTTGCTTGGCTATATTATCCAAATCTTCCTGAAGATATTACATCTGGAATTATAAAGTCTCCCCACTGGACCAGGAAGTTCTCTTTGTCTCTTATGTAGTTGAAGTGCTTAAGATGTTTGATGGGAGGCGGAAGTAGATTCAAGGGGTAACACAGATCTTCCAGCCTTCCTTTCTTAAAGCCATTAAAATGTTACTTCCACCTCATATCCCCTTTTCTAAAAACAATTCAAGCAGCTAGTTGTCAACAAACAGGATTTAAAAAAATGGTAAGGAGGCTCCAAAAAGAAAGGAAAAAGATCCCCAAATCAAGTGCAGTCCAAAAGTCAGAAAGACTATTTGACTGTTCAAACCCCCCCCCCCCCATCCCAACCCTGGCAATGTCTCCCTCTTTCTTAGTCTACATCTTCCTTTGTGGCATCTAATTGTTATAGACAAATGGGTTCTGAAGGTCATTCATCAGGGGTACACTTGGCAGTGGGAGTCTCTCCTTTCCACGGAATTCTGCTTTTCTCACTAAACCACAAATCCCTGATTCTTCCATTTCTGAAACAGATGTTGTCTTGAGAAGTCATACAGCCAGTGATCACATGACAGATGGGCAAAGGGTTTTACTCGAGGATTTTTTTTTTTTGTAAGGAAGAAAGAAGGGGATTTGAGGTTTGTGCTAGATCTTGCCTTTCTCGCGATTACACAGTTTAAAATGTTATCCCTTCAGACCCTGTTACCTGTTGTCCCCTGTCTAGCTTTCATGGTAAAAACTAAACTTTTTGTTTGTGAACATTTCAGGTTTTCTGTATCTGGCTTACATTATCAGTTCTCTGTCTTATCCTTTGGATTACCTTGTACTCCAAGGCTATTCACAAAGAGTCTGGCTTTGGTAATTGCTTATTGCAGATTTCAGTATTTTCAGTATTTGGACAGTTGTCTTATATTTACAGCCCCCCTTTTTTTTTAATTGTAAGGATCCTTATGTTTCAAAATCTTTTACTCTGTCTGGGTTTTCATGCAAACTTACAGAAATCTTCTCTCATCCCTTTTCACATAATAGCTTTCCTGGAATGTATGTTGCTCTGGGCTAGGAAGAGCCATTCTTTCTACAGACAAATTGAAGATGTTTTAAAAGCATCTGCCAGAGTGTTTTTCAGGATTCTGGGGTACTGACTTCTAGGATTCTTATAATTCCTGTGGCCAGACTTCACAGGAAAAAAAACTCTGCGATACCTCAGGTCAATTTGAATGCAGCATTTTCACCCTTTATCTTTTCATATCCCAGTTATGGAGTTTGCAAGGAGAAATGCCGATAATGGGTGGACCATTTCTCTTTGAATCCAGGTTATCTCATTCTCCCTTCCGCTTCCTCTTCAGTCTGTCTTAATGGATATTTAAGAGTTGGCATAGGGAGCTGTGTCAAAAGGGGTGAAAAGTGCAAGGTATTTGGAACAAACAGGACAGACAAAGGCACTTAAATGTCAAAAAGATGATGGTAGTAGTATATGCTTTGAAATTCATAAATTGTCTCTTGTCTTCTGGACCTCTGCAAGTTTGTAGAGACAGTACCACATTGATGAGGAGCATAAACTGGTGGGGGTAGATCTCGCCCCCCTTTGCGGACTTTCTTTGATAGCCTAAACAGTAGCAGCTTAGCTCAGCTTGACCCTTAAGCCTTCATACTATACATCATAACAAAGCATTGTAGCAGACAAGCTAAGCGGGACTGGAACAGACTTCACAAATGGAAACTGCACCCGGGGTCTTCCAGAAACATCCATCTGTGGAGGACACCTCAAGTAGATCTGTTTGCCTGTTCTCAGAATAAACAAGAGAACTTCTGCTCAGGATTCCTTGCAAACAGGCCTTGAAGACCTATGCTTTCTCATTTCCATGGACTGGAATGTTGATGTTCTGTTATGCTTCCCCACCCTTTGCACTGATGTACAGTGTTCCTCTAAAGGTTCAGAAGGACTCCCTTTTTGTCTGGGCAACAGTGGTTCTCTGTTTGAAACTGACTGAGGATATTTACCATAGACTTCCCCAAAGACTGGAGTTACTCGCACAAGACAGAAGTTTGATACACTCCATCCTAAAATCTCTTCGTTTGGCTGCTTAGATTCCTTTTAGACTTTTTTCCCCTTGAGGAAGTACAGCAGGTAAAGGAGGTTAAGAAACGTGCTATGAGAAAATCATGTACATCTAAGTGGAAAAGATGTTCTAATTGTTGCCACTTCAAGGCCCAGAAACATTTTAAGGCTTGGCTGGTTCTCTTTCTTATTAGTGTGAACTACTGGCCTTTGGCCTTTCTTACTGTTCCATCATAATTCATCTGGTGAACATTCCTGTTTGTTTGCCCTTGGATCCCCCTATTTTTTCATATTCCTAAGTAAATCAGTTTTTGAAAGGGATTTTGCATATCCTTCCACCTAGAAAACTGGTGGCTCCTCTTTGGTATCTGAATTTTGTACTTGAGAAGCTTACTGTATTTCCATTTGAATCAGTTCATCAGGCTGATTTTATAGGTTTTTAGGTCCGTAGGTTCATAGGAGATTACTAGGTTAGCGGCCCTACAGCCTTTATAAGCCTAGCCATGTTAATCCCAAGTATCTCCATTTTTTTATTTTGTGGGTAGTTCGCAGAACGTATTTATGAATAGAGTTGATCTGTGATCAGCACTGGCTACCCCTGCCGATGAGGGCCATGGGTGCCACCCCAAGGGAGAATTTGCAGTCTGCCATCCAATTATGTAGTTTGTGTTTGAATAGGGCCACTGAGGAGCTCTATTGTTTGCGAATAGGAACTCTATTCCAGAGAAGCGGCAGTCTCTGGGAAACATGTCTGTCTCTCAAGCATATTCTGTTAATGTGCCCCTATCTTTGCGAATTTGGTCATGGCGACTTGGGAGGAGAAGTCTGTTTCCACCTCTGGGTTTGAAAAGGGATGGAGTTTATATCTCCGTTACCTAGATGATGTCTTTGTTCTTTGGAAGGGAGGGGAAATGGTAGCGAACAATTTTTTCTTGTACATCAACCATATTTGTCCTTATTTTAAGTTTACGCACACATTTTCCCCTGATACAATTGACTACTTGGATGTGACCATTTCAGTTGACAGGTCTACGGGAACCTTTACATCTGGGGTTTATCATAAATCTACACATTCTAATAGCTTCTTGGCTTTTGACAGTAGACACCCCTTTCATATTAAGAAAAATCTTATGAGGGGGCAAATGATTCGAGGAGCTAGAATGTGTTCTGCTTTGGCTGACCTTAAGTGTGAGTTGGGTTATCTTACACAGATGTTCTTGGATAGGAGTTACCTTGAGGAAATGGTTTACCCCTTGGGCGAAGAGATCCTTAAGGAATGGGAGGAGGGATTCCTACCATTATTAGGACACAATAGGACCCCAGAGGAACCGAGAACAAACCAGGATAATAATTTTTCTAAAGCTATGGTCACACACTATGGTAATTTTGGGCAAACAGTTAGAAACATCATTTCTAAGAATTGGGTTATTATCGAAGGTAATGGTGAGGTGTATAGTTTTCTGGGTACTTCACCTTTGTGTATTTATAGAGTTGGGCACAATATGAAGCATTACCTGGAACATCCCCTGTCTTTAAAGGACAGGGATAAAGGAACCCAGAAATGTGGAGTATGTAAGTATTGTCCACATATTCTTGAGGGAGCATCTGTTACTTTAGGTGAGATCCAGACTAGAGTCCATTTGGCCAATGGGAATTGTAATAGTAAGGATTTAGTCTACTTAAATATTTGTTCAGGTTGCCTAGGATTTTATGTGGGAAAAACAGAGCGAGTGCTCCATAAGCGTATTTACAAGCATTTATATGCTGTAGAAACCAAGAACCCCAATAACTCCCTATTCAAACATGCACTGATTTGTACAGGGCAAGATAGTTTTAAGTTTGGGATTCTGGAAAATGTGTTGAGACACCCCAGAGGTGGGGATTGGGGTAATAGGATAAATAACATTGAAATCCGATGGCAGCTCAAATTAGGAGCTATGTACCCACCAGGAGTGAACGAACATTTTTCTTTAGTGCCTATTTTAAAAGATAAAGCACATATACTTTGATTCATGCTGCATATTTAGTAAGGATTTTGTGTGTGTTAATAGTTTTTAAACAACAGAATTAGGTAATATAAATGAGCGTTGAAGGGTTTATTATGTATGTAATTAATTGACTAATTGTACTGTTTTTTTTTTTTTTAATTAAAGGGGATTATGGGACTGTTATTTAAACAGCCTAAATGGTGAGACACCTTGGTTTGAAAAAGTCCACGTTTTAATTGGACGAAAGTGCTTACCATTTGGAACTGTTTTGCTTGATTTGTTTTGCTGCTATTAATATTGCTGCTACTGTGCTTTTGGCTGTTCAATAGGCCATTTTACAACCTTTTCATAACTTTGTTGAATAAATTGAGGGGAAAACTGCATTTGGAGACATTATTTCAGGCTACGGAAGTTTGACCCAGGTGGAATTTTGTGGTGTTGTGTGTTGTTATCCACCCAACTGCTCCGTGTACAATTTTTAATGTCACAAGTTAGGTTGAAATCCCTAGAGCGAGTGACTTTTGTGCTGTTTGACTTGTGGATGTGTAGCATTTCATTAGGGCAGGGTTGGAGATTACCCTATAGGCCAGGCACAAGTCACCTGTCAGCAGCCTATAAGATTCAGAGTAAAGTGACAGGGCTTTCAGCCTGTCCATGTAATTCATGGTTTGGAGTCCCAGTATTTTCTTAGTGAGAAACGTCTGAGGTCTCTCCAGCTGCTGCCGGTGAGGTACATGCAAAAGGGTGCATTATACTCTGGTCTGATAATGGTCAAGTACAATGGAGTTATAACATCCTCTGACATGGGTGGTATATCCTTGCTTATGAGGTGTGCTACATAGAAGGCTTTCCTTACCACTGTGAAAACTTGGTGGTCAAAATTCAGATTGCTGTCAACCTGTGTTCCCAAGTCCCTCACCACTGGGTTGGAACTCTGGGGGCTGCTGTCAGTGTTGTAATTTGTAGGGAATTCTGTTTTGCCAAAGGGAATAATAATCCATTTTTTGCATTTAGTTTTAGACCATGGCTTTGGCACCAATCATTTGCTTGTGTTAGCCCTTTTTGTAATGTGTTGATATCATTGGGGTACTCAGTGATTGCTCCCAGTTTGCAATAATAGGTGCACTTGGTGAGGTAGAGGCCATCTACTTTGGCCTGGACTTCTAATAAATAGATGCCAAACAGTAAGCGGCCCAGCACAGACCCCTGTGGTACTCCACCAGTGGCGGGTCTACTGCTAGAGGTGGATTCACCAATTTTGACAGAGTTTGTGCTGTTGGTGAGCCATTTGGCTACCCATCAAGTAATGTGAGGCTTAAACCCTATCTGGGAGAGTTTCTCAATGATACCAGAGTTGGGAATTGTGTCGAAAGCCTTGGCAAGGTCGAGACGGTCTTGCCTTTGTCCATGGCTTTGGTGACTTTCTCAAAGAAGTCCACCAAGTTTAATAAGCACAATTTACCTTTAATGAAGTCAAACTGGGTTGAGTACAGCATCTGGAGTTTGCATGTGTCCTTGTTGATAAGGTCCATGATAATTCTTTCCATGGCCTTGTAGATGAGACTGGTTAGATCTATAGATCTGTAGTTCCCAGGGTCAGCTGATGGCTCCCCTTTGTGCAGGAGAATTACTGTAGTTGTTCTCCATTCTGCAGGAACATAGCCAGTTCTAAAGTTATGATTAAAGACAACAACAAGTAGGTCTGCTAGGTCTTGTTTTAGATTGTTTAGTAAACAACCTTGGCTATTGTCTGGTTCCACTGAGGCTGTGTTTTTGTCCTTGGAGAGTGCAGAGATTACCTGTTCTCTAGAGATACTAAGTGGCAGACGGCTGATGTCAGGTATGCTTTGGAAGATGGTAGGTTGAGCTGAGTCTGACAGCTAGCAGGTTGGCGGTATCTTTTGGTGCGGTATGAATGATCCCATCTACAACCAGTTTGGCACATAGCTGGGGATTCCCATTTAGATTTTGGACATAGTTAAAAGAATGCCTTATGATTATTCTTGGCTAGGGATGCAATTTTAGTTTCATAATTTGCTTTACAAGACTTTACAAGATTTCTGATTTTTCTTGTTTAGGCTTAGGAGGGAACTCTTCCTCTGCAGAGTGACATCCCTCTTGCTTTTGGCCAACAGTTTCTTCAATGTTCTTCGTGTTTCACTGTTGCAGTCATTACATTTGGGTAATCCTGCTGGCAGGTTGCCCTCAGCCAGCCTGAATTCCAAAGTCTTAGGTCCTGCGTCGGCTGCTGTTGCCCCTTCCCTGACGCCAGGTCATCAGGGGTATAAAAGAAGCAGCCGATGCCATTTTCTTTATTTTTTCTTGCCGTACAGTGCCTGAAGCAGAAGCACTTCGCAAGTGCCGGTCAGCCAACTCCTGAGATTTTCGTGTTCGAATTTCAGATCTGAAGTCTTCATTAAAGCTAAGTACCCCGTTGGGGAAACTTTTTTCTTGCTCCAGACCGATGTTAGAAAAAGTTAATAATTGTATTTCTTGTGGAAAGCAAATACCTCATAAGGACTTTCATTCTTACTGTATTCCTTGCCTAGGCCCTGACCATAATGATTCAGGTGGTCGGTTTTGTGCTAGATTCAACCAACAACACTATTAAGCGTTGGTATGATTTTGCATTAAACTGTTTTGGACGCAGGTTTAATTATCAAGAAATGTCGTCAGATAGCCATCCGTCTACCGGAGTTCACAAAAAATGCAAAGAAAAAGATAGACAACCGAGGCCCAAAGCCGACGACGAAGCTTCTCCTAAGCCAGTCGCCGGTTCTCAGTGAGGCGCTTTTGCAGACCCTGATGCCCGCTACTTTAGAGTCGCAGGCCGCCACTGATTCCCACGTGGAGTCGGCTATGCCGCTGGAAACTCAAGGTATTGGAGCCTCGGACACTGTTCCTTCAGATGGGTCTGGAGCCGCTGAGCAGGCACCGGCTTCTGAGGGTGTTTTCATACCTAAACATCTATACATTAAACCGACTTCAAAGGCAAAGACTAAAGCACCTTCAAAGACAAAGAAACAAACTCAAGAGCCATGTGGACAAGCCTCCATGCCCAAAAAACAGATGCTCAAAATGGCCGAAGACTTGATTACCTTGATCAGGGGTTCACATCCCCCTCCTGATAAGAGGCCTAGGCAAGAGACAGACTATGAATCTTCAGATCAGGTTTCTATTTCTTCTGATTCCCCTTCTGATCAGGCATATTCTCTTCTCCCCTATGAGGATTCTGATGCTGAAGAATCTATTCCTTCAGCTTCTCCTCCTGAAGACTATTCTTTTGGGGAAACCTTGCATACCATGAGGGAGCACTTCCTCTGGGAGAGCCAAGATTTTTCAGAATCTAAAAAGAGGCTCAGGGACTTCCTTTTACTACCTCAACACAGGCCTCTAGCCATTCCACCTGTGTTAGACATTGTAGATGTGTTTTCGGAGTCTAGTCTGACCGCTGACTCCTTACCTCCAGCTCCTGTTAAGCATGACGGATATTACAGGGTTCCTGACTCCCATAAATTCATTTTCAAAAACCCTGCTGCAGACCCAGAAACTATTTCACAGGGTCCCAAAGGGGTTAAGGCTTCTGCTGCACAAAACCCTACCCCATCTGACAGAGATTCTATGGCACTGGATAGATGGTGAAAAAAGGTTTACACATCTGCTACCTTGGCTATAAGAGCCTTAAACTGTCAGTTTCATATGCTCAAATGTCAGCAACATGTTATGGTATTGCTTAACTCATTCACTCCGGAGCTCAGGAAAAGCTGCCTGCTTAATTCCACCATAGGAACAACAGTGCAGCCTGAGCTCATTTTCAGAAAATCCATTTGTAATACCATACAGTAAACAAATGTTCATAACTCTCTAACTATAAGAACTAGACTAAAAATGTAAACGCGAAAGTTGTTCAGCAGACACTGACCTTTCCAACAGTGTAAATGTTGATAGTGTATATCAGTCATTATTAAATATTTGGCAAGGAATGCTGATATTGTGCATATTTTTTACCTTTTTCGAAAAACAAAGCATAATATCTTGGTCAGTGTACCATGCAGATCCACACAATTTGAATGTAATTTGTTAGTATGAATGTCAGCTTTAAAATAATACCTTATCCATTACTGTGTGATCTTCCTTTCTTGAGATATTCACAGAAATATGATTATTATAATATTTTTCATAATTCATAACTAAAGCATATCATCTCATCACCTGTAACAGAGCCTACATATCAGTGTAGAAGTTGTGCATCTGAATGTCAGCTTCAAAATGATGCATCATTTGTGTGATCACCATGCTCCCTTGCAAAGATATGGACATAATAATGAAAAGTATTGTAAATGTATAATTTTCATAATCGTACAAGACTAAACAAACTGTGATATCTGTACATGTGTAGAGTGCACAGACACAGTTCTTTTATCATGTTGTAAGGAGTAACACTGTCTTCAAAATGAGGTATTACTTGGCACACTGACATGCTCCCTTGCAAAGTTATTTACCAAAATATGAAAATAAATCATAATTTCCATAACCTAATTCCAAACAAACTTTGATATCTGCACATGTGTCCAACATACAGGCACAATTCTTTTACCATGTTGGAACCAGGGTAATCTCCAAGTGTAGTACCTCGCAGGATGTGCAGTAGCAAATCCTGCCCCGAACACGCTTCCAGCCCAAGCCCGCATGAATATTTATTTTGCTCCTACCATACCGTTACTTTTAGCTTTCCCCTGTTCCTTATAAAAATTGTGCTTTTCTGGCAAATTACTGAGTATTTTAATGCACATTTATGTTAAAGACTTCAAATCCTTCACAAGACGCTAGCTGACACAGACCCGGTCATTCTACCAATTATCTACGTTTAAAATAGCAGTGTTTAAAATCTATTTATTTTGCTAAGAACTATAGAGGTATGAGCACCACTGGTTTTGGAAAGTAAGAATTCACATAGGACTAAACATTTGCCAAATCAGAGCAGAGGACAGGCTATTGAGTACAAAGTGAGTCGTATTAGCCTTCCTGGCTAGCTATAGGATTTAAGACGCTTAATTTTATTTCGAAATCTACGGGGTTTTACTGTCAGGATTTAAGACGCTTCATTTTAATTAGAAATATACGGGGTTTTACTGTCGAGCGACATGATTGGATCTGTACCTAGTATTTTATTTAGAAATATATGAGGATGTTCTTCATTCCACATTGCTGCAGTCCTAACTATTGGGTAGTCCGCTGTCCAGTCGGCCCGAATACCAAAGTATATGGCTGACGTCGGTCAGGGCGCATTAGACTGACGTCAGTACGTCAGGGTACTAATGCGCATGACCGACGTCATATCCTCAGTCTTTTTTGCCGCATGGTCCGATGCAGAAGCAATTTTGCGAGTGCAGGTTGGCGTTCTGAAAGTTTCTGAAGCCAGAGTTTCAGACCGAATCAAAGTTGGCTAAGTACCCGTTGGGGAATATTTTGGTTTTTCTTGCCTCAGTATTTAACCGGATGTCAGAAAAAGTGAATAACTGTATTTCTTGTGGGAAACAGATACCTCATAGGGATTACCATACTTTGTGTATACCTTGTTTAGGGCCTGAGCACGACGTTGTTGGATGCCGCTGTTGTGCTAGATTTAACAAACGCACTATTAAGAGAAGGTTAGACTGTGCCAGGTTAGTGTTTGGGAAGCGTTGTAATTACAAAATGCCGTCGGATGCTCCGGCGCTTCGACTAAAAAACGCAAGGACAAAACAGCAAAGCCTAGAGTGGAGGAACCGACAGTCCCAGACGTCGGTTCTTTAGAGGGCTCAGTGGAGCCGGAGGTTTTGCCAGGTGTTTCTTTGGAGTCTCAGGGAGAGACTTTACTGTTACAGGATGTATCCTCTCAGGAAGTAGGCCAGGCTGAGGGGGCTTCTCAGGTGGCTGTTCTTCCCTCTCTTCCTAAGGTGGTCAGAGCCTCCCCTTCTGTTGCCAAGGCTTCTTTGAGGGACAGGCCAGTTTTGCTTCAGTGGGGGTTTCTCCTAGTACTTCAGGGTCTTTGCCTAAGAAACATATGCTTAAAATGGCAGAGGATTTGATTACTATGATACGGGGTTCTCTGCCCCCTCCTGATAAGAGGCCTAGGGTGGACTCTGAGTTTGAGAGTTTTGAGCAATGCTCGGAGGCTTCTGAGTCTTCGGCTGAAGACTTGCAGGAGTACCCTCCTTATTCTGATTCTGATGTGGATGATTCTACTCCTTCAGCTTCCCCTCCTGAGGATTTTTCATTTTCAGAGACTTTGCATTCCATGAGGGAGCATTTTAAATGGGAAGGTCAAGATTTCTCTGATTCCAGGAAAAGGCTTAGGGAATTCTTGTTTTTACCCCAGCACAGGCCTTTAGCTATACCTCCTGTTTTGAATGTGGTGGAAGATGTTTTTGCAGAGGCTTCCCTGAATCCAGATTCTTTGCCTCCTGCCCCAGTTAAACCGGATAGGTATTATAGGGTGCCTGAAGCTCATAAGTTTCTTTTTAAGAGTCCTAGGGCAGACCCGGAAACTGTCTCTCAGGGGCCTAAAGGTGTGAAGGCCTCAGTTGTTAAAAATCCTGTCCCTCCTGATAGAGGCAAGGGCTTTGGATAGATGGGGAAAGAAAGTGTATACTTCTTCCACTTTAGCCATGAGGGCGTTGAATTGTCAGTTTCACATGTTAAAATATCAGAATTATCTTCTTTCACAGTTAAAATCTAAGGTGGATGCTCTGGCGGAAGGTATTGAGTGTAAAGAGTTGCAGGATTTAGTTCATGTGTCTGAACAAGTGGGTAAACATTCCTTGCAATGTGGTTTTGATGCTGTGCAGGCCTCCTCCAGGGTGGCTGCCACTGGTTCTGTTCTTCGTAGGCACGCCTGGTTGAGAGATCAGAACTTAGCTGAGCATGTTAAGACAAGGATTTTGGATGCTCCTTTACAGTCTGATGTGTTGTTTGGTTCGCCTGTGGAAGCAGTTTTAAAGAAGATGGAGGACAAGGCTAAGTCTATGCAGACTGTTAAGGATTTTTGCAGGTGCAGCCTCCAGTTTAGTAGAAATTGGCCTGCTAAGGGATGGACTTATCCTGCTTATGATTCCCAGTCTAGGGGTAGGTCTAGGCGTGGTAGGGGCAGAGCTCAAGGTGCTTTTAGGCCTAGGGCAGGGAGTTCACCTGCTCAGACTTCTGGTGAGGGCAGGGGTCAGTCCTTTCGTAAGCAGACCCAATGACCTGCCTTTTCAGCTGCCAGTACCATCTCGCCTGGCGGCACCTCTAGGAGGAAGACTGTCTCTTTTCAAAGAAAATTGGGATTTAATTACCCAAGACAAATGGGTTCTGGATATCATTCACCACGGTTACAGGTTTTATTTCCATACCTTGCCTTCTTTCAAAGGCATGCCAGACATTCCTCCTCTACAAAGACAAGAGGCTTACAAGCAAATTTCTCAGTTACTCCAAATAGGGGCCATTCAGCCGGTTCCTGTGCCAGAAAGGGGCCTAGGATTTTATTCTCGCCTGTTCCTAGTACCAAAGAAGGGGAACACGTGGAGACCAATTTTGGATTTATCTATCCTCAACACTTATCTGGACATTCCCAAGTTCAAAATGTTGACGTTACAACAGCTTTTACCTCTGCTGGGCAAGGATCACTGGATGGTAACTTTAGATCTCAAGGAAGCTTACCTTCATGTGCCTATAAGACTAAGTTGCAGAAAGTATCTGCGTTTTCGAGCTGGAAATTTTCATTATCAGTTCTTTGCATTGCCCTTTGGCTTATCTACTGCGCCCAGAGTATTCACAAAGGTTCTGGCTCCAGTGATAGCTTACTTCAGGCTAAAAGGAATTCAAATCTATCCTTACCTGGACGATTGCCTGATTCTGGCTCAAGAAAAGAAAGACCTTCTACAGCATTTGGAATTTGTTATAGCAGTGCTAAGATGCCTAGGGTATTCTGTGAACGAAATAAAGTCCAGTCTAGTACCCTCTCAAGACATGTGCTTTCTGGGTGTGAGACTGAATACAGCAGCCCAGATGGCCTTTTTAACCCCGGACAAACAAAAGAATCTTTCCAGTTACTTCCATCAACTATCTCTTCAGTCCGGGCTGACTGCAAGGACAGTCCTTCAAGCCTTAGGGTTCATGGCATCTTGTATTCTGGTGCTTCCCAATGCCAAACTGCATATGAGGAAGCTACAATGGTATCTCAAAAATGTATGGACACAGCACTGCCAGGATTTGGACACTGTCATTCAAATAATACCTTGCATTCAAAAGGAATTTTTGTGGTGGGCTCAGGAATGTCACCTAAACAAGGGACTCTCTGTGACCCGGCCAGAGGCGAGTCAAATTCTAACGACAGATGCCTCAGACATTGCTTGGGGAGCTCATCTAAATGGAAAGTGGATACAAGACAAGTGGCCTGCCAGACTACAGCATCTACATATCAACATGAAGGAGATGTTAGCAGTCCAGTTTGCATTAATGGCTTTCAAGGAGTTACTTCTTCCAGGGCAGGTGTTGATTCTAACAGACAACACAACTGTCATGTGGTACATCAACAAACAAGGGGAACACATTCTTACCCATTGTGCAGGCAAGCAATGATTTTATGGGAGACTGTGCTAAGCTTGCAACTAACTCTTCAGGCAAGGTTTCTGCCGGGAGCACAGAACTCCTTAGCAGATGTGTTAAGCAGACAAATCATGGATCCCCACGAGTGGAAACTGGATCTTCATGTATTTCAAAAGTTGACAGTGTCCTGGGGAACTCCAGACATAGATCTGTTCGCTTCTCCACTAAACCACCAGCTGCCAAAGTTTTGCACGAAAGGATTTCATCACACAGCTTGGAAAGTGGATGCTCTTTCTTTCAGTTGGAAAAATCTTCATGTGTATGCCTTTCCACCTCTGCCTCTTCTTCCAAAGGTGCTTTTAAAGGTCAGACAAGACAAGCCAAGGATGATTTTAATAGCTCCAGATTGGCCTCGGCAGCACTGGTACCCATTACTAAGGAGTCTGGTAAGGAAGCCTCCATGGCCTTTACCCTTGATTCCACACCTGTTGTCTCAGAGGGACGGTCATCTGCTCAATGTCAAGCTTCACTCTCTACATCTAACAGCCTGGCATATTCTGTTTTGAAAGACAGCAGGTCTCAGCTTCCTCAACAAGTTTTAAGTGTGATTATGGAAGCCAGAAGACCTAGTACAAGGAAAGTGTACGCAGATAAATGGAAGAGATTTTTGTTTTGGAGTGCAGCAAACAATTTGGAGATTACTGAGCCTAATTTGAGTGTGGCTCTTCAATATCTTACTGAGTTACTGGACAAAGGTTTGTCTTTCTCTTCCATTAAGATTCATGCTGCAGCTATTTCAGCTCACTATGATTGTGACCCACCATTGTTTTCGCATCCTTTGTTCAAGCAATTTCTTAGAGGGGCAAAGAATATAAGACCCCACGTAGAGCTCCTACTCCTGCTTGGGATCTCAATTTTGTGTTGGAGAAACTTACTCTACAACCTTTTGAGCCTCTGGCTACTGCTGAATTGAAATACTTGTCATGGAAGACTGCTTTTTTGTTGGCCATTACTTCTGCAAGAAGGGTTTCTGAATTGCAGGCCCTTATGGCAGTGGAGCCTTTTTTGATTTTTCATAAGGATAGGGTATCTTTACGTACTAATCCTTCCTTTATGCCTAAGGTGGTTTCTAGTGTGGCTTTAAACCAAACTATTCATTTGCCTACCTTTTATGCAGATCCCCAAAATAAAGGGGAAAAGATTTTGCACACTTTAGATGTACACAGGCTATTGCGTTATTATTTGAGCAGGACTAAGGATTTTAGGCAGTCTCAGCAGTTGTTTGTTTCTTTTGCTTTGACTTCAAAGGGCAAGCCTGTGTCAAAACAAACTATTTCTAGGTGGATTGGGTGTTGCATTACATTTTGTTATTCCCATCATGGCAAGGAGATTCCAGCTGGGATTAGGCCTCATTCCACTAGGGCTACTGCCACTTCAACAGCATTTCTGAGGGGGGTGGCAACTAAGGATATTTTGGAGGCAGCTACTTGGAGTTCAGTGCATACTTTCTCTAAGCATTATCATCTTCCTCTCTACTCTAAGTCTAGGGCTGGTTTTGCCACAGCTATTTTGCAGGGCATGTTGTCAGTTCCTGCTTCCTTATGATTTGCCAGCCTCCCTTACCTCTGCTTTGGGATTCTACCCAATAGTTAGGACTGCAGCAATGTGGAATGAAGAACATAGTACAGTTTTGTACCTACCATAAATGTAGATGTTCGAGGATCCACATTGCTGCAGTCAATTTACCCTCCCTCCTTCCCTCTGTGTTTAGGGGTGGTTGTGTAGGTGAGGTTATATTCTGCTAATTTTGTATATTTTGTATATATATATATATTTTGGTGCAGGTATGTTGGGAGTTTTTGGTTTTTGGCCTTATCTTTTCAGGGTCTTCTGACATCTGGGGCAAGAAAAGACTGAGGATATGACGTCGGTCATGCGCATTAGTACCCTGACGTACTGACGTCAGTCTAATGCGCCCTGACCGACGTCAGCCATATACTTTGGTATTCGGGCCGACTGGACAGCGGACTACCCAATAGTTAGGACTGCAGCAATGTGGATCCTCGAACATCTACATTTATGGTAGGTACAAAACTGTACTTTTTACTGTCGAGTGACATGGTTGCATCTGTACCTAATAAATGGGCCGATGTAGTCAATGATGGATCTGATAAGGGAAACATTTCAAGATCTTTTTTATAAGTAAAAGGAGAGTATGTAAACCATCCCATGACCTTCCTAGTTGAAGCTGTTAGTAAGCCATTAGTATGTGTTCCACATTTTACCAATTTGTTCCACATTATACGGGCTAGTGTTCCTTATTTTGGAGATGGAAGGTTGAGGGCTATGCTTGAGGGCGTTATTTGGATTCCACATCATGGAAAGAGTGCTGCTGAATGGCATAGTTCTGGACTGTTACAGATAAGGACAAATGCCTTGACTCTTCTTAGTCCTGCTAAGGTGAAAAGTTGCCAGAACAAGACCATGTGAATTAACACGCGCATTCTGAAGCATAAGTGGGATATTGAAACGGTAACCTGCAGTGACTCTCACTCACTCTACTTTCCTCTGGCAATCATGTACGTGACACCCACTCCTCGCCCAAAGCTGTGCAGAACTGAGTGCGAGGTACTACACTTGGAGATTACCGGAACCAGCAATACTGTCTTCAAAATGAAGTATTACTTGGCACATTCAGATGCTCTCTTGCAAAGTTAGCTACCAAAATATGAAAAAAAAATCATAATTTTCATAACCCATGTCCGAAACAAACTTTGATATCTGCATATGAGTACAACATACAGGCACCATTCTTTTCCCATGTTAGAACAATCAATACTGTTTTCAAAATGAGGTATTACTTAGCACATTCAGATGTTCCCTTGCAAAGTTATTTACCAAAAATATGAAAAAAAAATCATAATTTCCATAACCTAAGTCCGAAACAAACTTTGATATCTGCACATGTGTACAACATACGGGCCCAATTCTTTTACATGTTCGAACTATCAATACTATACATATACACATACAATACATATTCGATTGTACATGCTAGCACTCTCCTGAAACAGTTGTTCTTTCTCAGCATCTTCACCAGCTTCTTCCCACAGTTATTTGCCAAACTCATAAAAATATATTTTACACAACACATTTCATAATAGAGTTTTACTTACCATACTGGTCCCTACTTGGTCATGGGTGTTTTCCATTCTTCTCATAAGCTGCATATTGCCAATCCTGCATAGCTCTCCTCATGCCATTGTGGAGGTCAGTCAAGAACAAGGCAATGCCTTCCTCAGTTAGGTGAACGCCATCCCTTCTGAACAGGTGAACATCTTTTGTGGTGATGCTGTCAGGACAGATTGTAGATCCACCAACCCTGTGTATCAAGCCATGCATGAACCCATTTTGTAAATGTCTGGCCTTGTGCACTGCCCATTGACAGTTTGCTGTTTTCCACATCTGTCGAGTAATTATGTCAGACCACACAAAATGACAACGTGGCCACCACGACTGCAGGTGTTCAAAAATTGCTCTGATTTGAAACCACAGCCTTCCAGTGGTTGACTGGTGACATCATTCCCTCCAATGTGCAGCACAAGGATGTCGGGCTCAGGGTAGATGGAACACTTCTCTTCCAACAACTGCAGTACTCTGCTCCAATGCATACCTCTTCTTGCAATCCAGTATACCTTCAGACTGGATGTGGAGAAGCTCAAGTTGTACTGGTTTTCAGTTATGGAGGCATGGCTGGCAGCCCAGTGAATGTAGGAATGGCCACATACCCACACTGTCACTTGTTGTTCTCCTGCTCGTGAAGCCATGTCAGTGTCAGAAGGTGGACGAACCTGCACAGGAAAGAAAATGCAAACAGATTACTACTGATGTTTGACAGATCTATTGGAAAAGTACATATATAGGTATATCATAATGTATTACCTGGTTAGACCATCCAAATCTTCACTCCTATCCACAGGGGCATTATTATTTTCATAAGGTACATAAGTGGTGATGACGCTGCGGAGGTACATACCTACCACTCGTGAAAACACAAAATTACACACAACACTGACAAGGGGGCACAGAAAGGGCACATGTAAAGATAAAAAGCAGGGTAAGGACTGCCACTCCACTAATATGCCTACGACAGGCACAGGACTTCAGGCCATTGGCGTCTGAAGTGTCCCATACCTGTGCTGGCTACCCACTCAGACTGCTGGTAGCAGCAATGACTCCTGATTGCATGCAGTGCCAGCACTCTGCCTTACCTCTGCCTTTTCCATTTACATGTGTCCTTTCGGCAATGGTCATAAGGACTCAAAGGGGGGAGCTAATGTAAAGGGTCTTGCCCTGACCTACATACATTTACTACACCTGAAGGGAGGGAAACTGAGTGGAGAGCTCAACCAAAACAACATGTGAAAAGACTAAGACTGCCCCAGGCTTTGTCTTTTTGCATGTGTCCTTTTCCGAAGGGAAACTGCATCACAGTGGCAGCCCTGAGGCCATTTCTACCTAGGCCAGCAGCACTATGGGACTGAGCTGAAGAGTCTCCAAGTTCCTAACTGCAGTCCAGGTCGATCAGAAGATCCATGGATGGCTGGGTATGCCCCCTGTGATGCACCCACCAACACAAGAGAAGTTGGCATAAATCTCTGAAGAGGAACCTTCCTGACCTTGGTGCATAAGGGCTTGGCCAGTACCTGACAAGGGGGCACAGAAAGGGCACATGTAAATCCCCTCTAAATGAACTACAGACAATGTATGCACAGAAAGGACACATGAAAATCCCCTCTAAATGAACTACAGACAATGTATGCAGATGCATCACCCTATCTCCCAAGAGAGGCCACTGCCATACTGATATTCATGTGTGTATGTGTATATGTGCAAGTACATTATGTACATACATATATATCGATATACACACATATATGCACACACATATATATATATATATATATATATATATATATCTATATATATAGATATATAGATATATAGATACATATATGTATATATATATATATATATATATATATATATATATATATATATATATATATATATATATGTACATATATACATATATGTGTATATATATGTATATATACAGGGAAAAAACATCAGAGGTTTTGGAGGATAGCTAGCTGATGAAGAATGGAGGGGGTGGCTTGCAATGACTACAAACAGAGAAAAAAACACAATCTGGCTTGTGCATTCGTCAAAGTGATAACGACTTCTACTTATGTGAGTAACAGTGACAGCAGCTGAGACTTTTACCTGAAAAGTGATAATAATTCACTGCTGTATTGTAACTGCACTTATTGCTAATGTGATAATGACCTTCCTTTTAGTACTGCAAAGTTATGCATGCTCAGACAAAGGTGATAATTGCTGCACATAACCTGTTAATTAGGCATTCATATTACCTTGTGCAGCTGTTGTGTAACACAGACTCATTATCAGTAAGGAGAACACCTGAGTATTTCAGTAAAATAGTATAACACTTGCATATTACTGAGCCCTTCCTCCCACCTAAATTCCACACATGACTGACAAAGCCAGGAAAAATGCACAAAAAATATGGTAGCTCCATGCTGGCAGTTGTCAACAAGTGATAAATTTAATCTCACTCATGCAACTACTAATCACAAATAGAATAATACAAGCAGAAGTGATTTACTGTCTGCTTATTTTATATTACACTATTAATTAGTCAGTGGTGTATCTGATGTCTTATATGCTGGCATATTACAGTACAATCAAATTTCTGTGATGTATTGTAAGTAATGTAACCATATGTAATTTTCAGACTTAATTTCTATGTTTCCCCAGTAACCCCTCCAGTTGTTTGCATTGTGTATGCACAATCACCAAAATGGCACAATAAACTATTTTGCCCAGCGGTCACTTCAGCAGTCAGACCATATATGCACAAGCACTTCCCTGATACACAATTAATTATTTTCCCAAGCAACATCCTCATTTGTATGTCCAGGTATACATGCTTCTAAATAAAACGTTTCACCAAACAAGCCTTCAGTAACATTTCCTAGTATGTTCTACCACCAGCATGAACACTTCAACCAAGCAACCCCTTCAGTAGAATGTTGAGGAATGCACAATCACCAAACTTAAACGCATACCCAAACAAAACGCGTGTAACATTTCCTAGTATGTACAGCCACCAAAATGAAGCATTCACCCAAGTGAGCCCTTCAGTATAATGTATGCACAGGCACCATTTTCCCTAAACAACCATTCAGTAAAATTTCCTCCTATGTACAAGCACCAACAGGTCATCAACCAAAATATAATTTGTCTAGGACGATTGAAAGGTATGTGCAGTCATCAGTAAAATTATAAAAAATGGACGTAGGACATGTACACTTCCTTTCTTCAAAATTTTAAGTCACCCCAATTCAGATCTCATTTGACAGACATGACAGATTTGCTGTAGTAATCACCACTGGTGCAAAAAGAACTTTTTGTGGGGTTGCTGCCCATCACCTGACTGCACAAGATATTCACATTCACAACAGCAACATGGATTTCTCACTCTGCTTTCTACACTATAGGGCTGAAGAGAAGCTTTGAACGGTTTAGAATGGCCATCCCTTTAGAATGGTCATCCCTTGTACAGGAAGCTTATTTTCCCTTTAATTCTACAAATTAGCACTTCCTGTTTTGTAGCCTCTGCTAGAGGGCAGTGAACTGTTAAAAAAAAAAAAAAAAAAACATGCTGTCCCTTTGACTTAGACCAGCTGACCATTGGGTACTCAAGCCCTCCAGGGGCTAACCTGCCAGTTTTCAATTGTATATTTATCTCTCCTGAGTTACATCATCTTAGCAACAGCTTAGCATTCCAGCCTTCTGGTAAAAACAAGTAAACAGCCTTCTGATAAAAACATAAAAGTAACTACATGCATTTTTTTCTTAATTCATTACTGCGCAGTTATCACAACCTTTTCTTATATTACAGATTAAAGAATCTTAAGTAACTGAAACATAATGATATAAGCTGGAAGCCTGTACACCTGCCTTTGAATTCTACATATAGAATGTGTAAACAGCATATTGGCTCAGTATTGCTGGTGGGTCCACATGTCCCCTTTATGTCAGTGTGGGGTTTCTTCAGGTACTCTGGTTTCCTTCCCTCATCTGAAAAAAAAATGTACAGCTTGGCAGGCAACTCCAAACTGTCTATGTACATTGCATTTTCCCTGTAGCCGTTCAGTGGCCAAGAAAGATAATTTTACTTACCTGGTTAATAAAGGCCAAAGGTATGGATGTGGTTAGAAAATAAATTAAATAAAAGATGATCCTGAGCAACTCTCATTTATTCAGTAAGATTCTGGCTTTTCTGAAGAAATAAACCTTAGGAATGTGACATATTATTCAGGTCAATAAAACAAAATAAAATCCAAAATGCAGCTAAATTAATGAATGCTTTTTACAGAATGCATGATTTGAATTACCTGACATACCTCTTAGCAAAAAAAAAAAAAAAAATCTATACAAAGCCAAAAATAATGTGGGGGTCAAAGCCCCAGAAATAGGGAAACATTTTAAATATTGCTCTCATAAGCTTAGAATGTGACTAGAGTAAAAGTTATTGTGTTAGCCTGTATTTTCTGAAGGATATGAAGATCGAAGCTCAAATGCCTGTCATTATTTAGTGACTTCAGTTCTCACGGATTTGCCACAAAAATCCAGAAAACCACACATTTTATGAGGAACAGACTAAAACTAAGAGACAAAAATCAGGACATTATGTGAAAGCCTGGACAGTTGAGAGGTATGACTGATTTGCTGCAAGGTCTCTGTTGTTAACAAGCTTCCTGAACTATGCTTTCAGACCATGAAACCTTCAACATGACTTCTGACAGGGAAGGAATGAATATTGTTCTTAAATATTTTATTTTGGAGTGTTACAAGGGAGTAGCCCAAAACAGGCACACACATACATGCCCAGGCTGACACAGTCTCTCTCTCTCTCTCTCTCTCTCTCTGCCTTTTTTTTTTTTGAATTCCCCACCCACACTGCTTCCAACACTGTATTAGTCTCACTGCTATTTTTATGCTATGTTAATCCATATATCGGACTAGTTGCCTCCTCTTTCCCACAAATGTTGCAACCCCCGGTCATGCCAGTTAATACCTCCAACAGAGTGTATATTACCAGAAAAAGAAAAAAAAAGACAATGAACCTATCTACACCATACTGCTAGCAAAACTACACTTTTACTGTGAAGTACATGGAATAAACTTTAAGTTTCAGTAATAAATCGCACACTGAAAACACCAAGCAAAATGAAAAATTACTTAAATTTCTACAAAATCTTTTGAACACAGTTTAAAAAATCAACTACTTATTGAGCGAAACTCAAAGCCTGACTTTGGACACATTATATAGGGCAGTGGGCACCTAGAACATGTTTGTGCAGTACTGATACATTTTAGTCTAAACATGTATTACGACTTCACCTCAGCTCAAAATACAAGACGCAACTTAATCAAGAGCCGGAGATATGCTAAAGTAATGATGTGACAGAGTCCATTATTTGCCACTGTGATGAGATGCTTAAACTGCGTTACAACAGCATTATGGAAACCCTTGCATATCAGCCAAGTAAATATCATTGGGTAGATACAGCAGCTAAGCTAAAATCGCAAATCCTACTTTTCTGTAAAATGATGGCAGTCTAAATTGACAGTACACAATACAGCTTCCACCTCCCCCCAAAAAATACATCTGCCTTAAAATTCAAAGCCATTACTTTAAAACAACAACGTGCCTCCAACAATCAAGGACTACTGTCAGAAAAAAATATCTAAAGTGCTCCTAGTACACAGAATGGAACCCCTCAATGTGAGAGTGTTCAATCTCGCCGTTTGTTCTTACACACGGGTTCGGAGCCGATCCTCGGCTCCGAGTCGGCCGCATAGCAAAGCTCTGCATCTTAGAGAAGCTCGAGACCAGGCTATATCCCACAATCCTCCCTGCCATTACTCAAATCTAGTTTGCCGCTGCAACGGGTCACATCGTTAAGAGAGCTCAGACCAGAGAAAACTTGTTATTGACAGATAAGATAGTTATTGTTTTGTTAAAAGTTCTTATAGGTCTTATAGTTATTGAAAATTTAGTTTCTGATACTATAGTGTGTGTGTGTGTGTGTGTGTGTGTGTAGTGTAGTTAGTTCTTTTATAGGTTTCCCTTTGGGGCCTACCTTTCTATAACCTATAGCTATATTTTTTCCTCTTAATTATAGCTAGTGTTAAATTTTCTCTTTTTTACAGTGAAATTGTTTTTTGCTTATTATGTCTGAGAAAGCCAAGTCTGGTTTTAAAAGGTGTCAGTGTGGGCAGAAAATGTCCATCACTGACAACCACACTTCCTGCGTCTACTGTCTTGGCCCTCTCCACTTGCGAGAGGATTGCTCTATTTGCTATTCCTTCAGTGGGAGGGTCATGACAGATAGACTCAGGACACTTATAGACAGGGGACTTCTTAAGCCTGCTTTCCAGGAGGCCTTGGACAAGTCTGACCAGGCTTCTAAGTCCTCAAAGGGGTCGAAGATGTCGGAGCCCATGTCATCGGCTCCGAGTTCATCTTCTAAAGTTTGTTCACCGGTTCCACAGACTTCGGGGCCGAGCGTCGAACGTTTATCTCTCACTGAGCCCCAGGTCTTGGAACCGGTGTCGGAGCTACCGCCACCTTCCATTCTTCGGTCGGTGCCATCTTCGGCCCTTTCGACCCGATCTTCCCGACCTTTATCCGATACTGATGTGGATCATGTCGTGCAGAAACTTATGGAGAACACGGCCCTTTCCAAGTTGATTGCAGTTTCCTCCCAATTGGTGTCGAAACTAGAAGGCCTTCCCTTATCTCCAGCAGGTCCTCCTTCAAGACCCATCCAGTCTTCGGAGCCGGAAGAGGATGAGCCGATGATAGTGGAGCCCTCGGTGCCGAAACCGTCCATTGCACGATCAACACCATTGACCTCGACTCCATCGGAACCTATAGGTGAGTCGCGGAGTCGACGATCTCTCCTTGGTTCCGGGACCGGGAGTCGTACTGACCTTTCGGTGCCGACTCTCCCTCTCGGGGCCTCGGCGCAGATTGGCTCGGCTCCGTCCTCGGGATCGAGACCCATGGGCCCCGTGTCTGGGATTCTTCCATGTTCTTCGGAACCGGGGGAGTCCTCGACCCGAGGTTCAGGGGTTTTTGACCTTATGAGGAAGGTTTTGTCTACACAGACAACCACTTCATCGGAGGCGTCTTCTCCCTCCCCTAAGGAGCCGCTCTCTGTTTCTGTTCCCACGACACATCCAAAGCGTGGAGCACCATTGTCTCAGCCATCCCCAGAGGGTGCCCCCTGTTCCTCGGAGGCCTCACCGGAATCCCCCTCCGATGAGGTTCCGAGGAAAAGATTGTGCAAGAGGAGGCACTTAGATTCCCCACAGGAATATCTAACTTCTGACACTGACTTGGATGAATCAGAGGGGTCCCCAAAATCCCCCTCCAAGGATGTCTCATTTGCGGACATCTTGGAGATTTTAAAACAGAGGGGTAATTGGCAGTCCATAGCCCCCACTGAGGACGAGTCGGTGTTGCTAAAGGCTTTTGGTGCTCAACCTTCTACCTCCTGGGTTACTCCGCCCTTCGATGAGTTAATGGATTTGATTGCTCGAAGGGCGTAGGAGACACCGGACACAGTGGAACCGGTCCCTCGAAAACCAAGCAAATTTATTACCGCTCCCCAGGACAAGACTTATCTCACCAAAGGAGTCCCGGTTGACGCTATGGTGGTGGCTGCAGCCACTAAAAAGGAGATGTCTGAGTCTTCCTCTTCTGTTCATCCTACTAATAAGGATTCTAGGACTATGGACAGATACGGGAAGCGCGTTTTTAGTTCAGTGACTTTTTCCATGCATTCGCTAAACTATTTGACACATTTTACACGTCTACAGAGGGATCTCATCAAGGAGCTGGGAGATACCCTCCAGGGTAACACAGATGCTGCTGTTGTAGATAAGGTAACAGCACAGCTTAACACCCTTACCTCCATAGTGAACTCGTCCATGAGGCTAATCTCGTATGCGGCTGATGGGTCGAGTAGAGCCGTAGCTTCAGCGATTGCTCTATGAAGACAGTCCTGGATGCGGCTGTGCTCATTTGCGGAGGTCTTCAAGTCTTCCTTCGCCAACGCCCCCTTTGATGGTGCCACTCTTTTTGGGCATAAAGTGAAAGAGACATTAACTTGGTGTGAGCAAGAAGGAAAGACTCTGTCTGCTGTCGGAGTCCGTTTTTCCGTTCCATCTAGACCGTACCCCAAAGGGCAACGAGGCGGAAAAATGTGGTTCCGTAAAACTCAGGGATCTTTCCAGGCCACACAGAGTGACCCTCCCCCCCCAGAGGCAGGGGGGGCAGACATGGAAGACGTCGCCTCGGCGGCAGAGGGGGTCCGCAGAACCAAGGCGACAGGGATCCTATCCCTGGTAAGCCTTTCCAGCACTTCTGAATGGGGGCCCGACTGTCCTGCTCTGGAGGCAGTCGGGGGTCGCTTGGCTTTATACCCACAGGCCTGGCTAACTCTCACCTCAGACTCCTGGGTAAAAAGCATTGTAACCAGAGGATACAAAATCCCCTTTGTCAACTCCACCCCAACAAAGAAGGTTTCCAGATGTGCCACCCCATCTGCGAGGCCCAGCAGCGATAGAAATTTCAAAGCTGCTCAAAAAGAGAGTCATTCAGCCAGTCCCGGCGGACCAAAAAGGATCCGGAACTTACTCAAGGTTCTTTTTAGTTCCAAAAAAGACAAGGGGACTGGAGACCCATTTTAGATCTCAGCAATCTCAATACCTTCGTGAAGAAGGAAAAGTTCCGGATGGTCACGCTTCAATCGATCCTTCCATTTTTGCAGAAGGACGACTGGATGTGCTCGATAGAGCTCAAGGACGCGTACCACCACATCAAGATGGCCAGACCGTCCAGAGATCACCTGCGCTTCCAGCTGGGAGCCAGTCATTTTCAATTTCGAGCCGTGCCCTTTGGGCTCACCTCAGCCCCCAGGGTATTCACCAAATGCATGGCAGTGGTAGCGTCTCACTTGAGATGTCTAGGATTCCGGGTGTTTCCCTAACTGGACGACTGGCTCCTCACCGCCACCACCGAGCGTCGCCTCATACAAGCCAGAGACTATACAGTCAACCTTTGTTCCCACCTAGGGATTTCCATAAACTTCGAAAAATCTGCCTTACTGCCCTCACAGCATATTTCATTCATCGGAGCAGACCTAGATACGCGCTTAACACTGGTAAAGCTCCCTCAAGTAAGGGCTTCATCCCTCATGGAACAGGTTCTTCTTCTACTGCAATGCAGGAAAGTCCCGGCCAATTTGGTGTTGAAGGTTTTGGGACTCGTGGCAGCGTCCCTGATTGCAGTTCCTATGGGGAGATTGCACATGAGGCTCCTCCAATGGCTGCTGTTCACGCAGTGGTCATTCCAGCAGTTACCCCTAACGCACGAAACTCTGATAACAGATTCTTGCAAGCGAGACCTCTCATGGTGGGTGTCCAGTCAGGATCTCACTATGGGTCGTCCATTTGTTCTACCGAATCCGACGGCCACGATAACCACGGACGCTTCTCTGATAGGGTGGGGGACTTTTTCAGGGAAGAACAGTCCAAGGGGAATGGTCCAACATGGAGTACAACCTGCACATAAATGTTCTGGAAATGAGGGTGGTGTTCTTGGCGTTGCAACACTTTCAAACCCTCCTACCTCTAGGAACAGTAGCAGTTCAGACAGACAACATGTCTGTAGTCTGGTATATAAACAAACAAGGAGGAACCAGATCTTACCCATTATGCAGAGAGGCCATGAGAATTTGGCAATGGGCAGAGTCCACGGGTCACTTTCTGATAGCAACGCATATACCGGGGTCATCCAACGTCATTGCGGGCAGAGTCATGAGTGGTCCCTCAAACTACAGGTGGCGGAAAGAATTTTCCGCAAATGGGGCCAGCCTTGCTGCGATCTATTCGCCTCCCCGATGAATACCAAATGCAGAAGCTATTTTGCCCTTCTACCCCCTCCAGGGGATGTCCCCAGGGACGCACTGATACACAATTGGCCCCCGGGTCTCCTATATGCATTTCCACCTACCTCCTTGATTCCCAAATTTCTTCAGAAAGCCATGAACCTGGAAAGGACAATTATACTCATAGCCCCATTCTGGCATCGACAGATATGGTTCCCCTTTCTTCGAGCCCATCAAACAGAGGAACCGTGGATCCTGGACCCAGTACTAGATTTACTGACACATTCGTCGTGAGTTCCTCACCCGTCTCTTCTATCCCTCAAACTAGCAGCTTGGCTGTTCCACTTCCCCGCCTAGCCAGGTCTGATCTACTTTCTCCGGCAGTTCAACGCATTTTGGTTGCCTCTCATAAGGCTTCCACTACAAAACTCTACAGGAGTAAATGGAAATGCTTTGTGTACTGGGCATCTAGCCAACACTTGGACCCCCTGGTTGCTCCTTTACATAAAGTTCTAGAATTTCTATCCATCCTTTTCCACGAAGGAGCCTCTACTTCCACACTAAGAGTACAGTTGGCGGCCATATCCAACTTCCATGTTGGTGAGGACGGTTCTTCTATTATGTCCCACAGGCTTTGTAAGGCTTTTATGAAAGGTTCCTTCCATCTTCGACCGCCCGTCAGAGACCCTTTATTCCCATGGAATTTAAATTTGTTATTGCCGCAACTAATGATGTTATGTGATCCTATCTCGCCTACATTCTGACTGATGGGTTCGGAGCCGATCCCTCGGCTCCGACTCGGCACGCTTATGCCAAAGAGCGAAGTCTCTTATTGGCTGAGCTTACTATATCCCAGGATGCACCACTACCAGTCCCCCAGATCTCGTTTGCCGCTAACTAGCGAAGACGTGGTCTCGAGCTGGCTGAGCTGAGTAGTAAATTTTACTTACTTTTTTCTGTCAGAAAATTGTTCTTTCCTGTCATAAAAGCTGTTTTAACGGCTACTCTGTGCTTTGTGTTGTGATTGAAAGTTTTTTTGTGGAAACTTGTTGAGTGATTGGGTGTTGTTGCTGATTTCAGGCCTCCTTTATCTGTAGGGCCTTTCCCGGTCAGTTAACCCCTCTCAAACTTTTGGGATTTCAGATCCCCTTAGGTTTCTTGTTGTTGTTAAACCGGCAATTCTAAACTGATTTTTTTTGTAGAGTCAGTTAAGTAAAAGTAAATTTGGATTGTGTGTTCTTACTGCATTTTTGGTCATAATGTCACAAAATCCTAGGCCTTCGGGCTTTAAAAAATGCACCAAATGTAATTTTAAAATGTCAATCACAGATGACCACTCTCTCTGTGTTTATTGTTTGGGTGCAAAACATTTACAGGAGTCATGCAGCGTGTCACGCTTTTTCCTCTAGGGTCCTCCAGGAGAGGAAAAATAAGCTTATTCTTAAAGGCTTAATCAAACCCTCTTTCGAAGAAGCTCTAGCATCCTCTCCTTCTCCAACCAAAAGAAGAAGGCGTCGGCTCCGACCAGTCCGTCGGATCCGGCCGCCAAAAGACATAGGCAGGCTTCTCCTTCGGCTCCAAGGACTTCGGAGCCGAGGGCGGAACGGTCTGCCTCGATGCCACCAGTCTCGACTCCTCGGGCTTGGAGCCGATGGCTGGGGCATCGAGGCGGAGTCACCTTCGCCGGCTCCACTGGTCTCGAGCCGACTAAGGTTGCCCGCCAGACACTTCCTCCTCGGCCAAGTCCTCCTCGCACCGATGGAATCTACTGGTATTCCTCGGCGCCGATAATCATCGAGTCGCCTCGGAGCCGGTCCCCTAGTCCTTTGGGGCCGTTGGAGAGGCCTTCTCGAACCCGTTCAGTATCCTCTAAGTCCTCGAGGATGTCGGATTCGGATATAGACAGGGTGCTCCAAAGACTGTTCCAGTCCCCAGTCTTTCAAAAATTTGTTTCGGCTCCGACCCAGTTGGCTTTGGAGCCGATAGCCCATGTCCATCCCATGGCTGTTCCTCCTCCGACCGCTTCGGCTCCGTCGGAGCAGATGCTGTTGGAGCCGGTGGAGATATTAGGGTCGGCTCCGACCCTTACTCCAACCCGGGCCTTCGAGTCCGAGTTTGGTACACGGACTTCGGCTGGACCCGGGGGTGATGTTTCGGGACCTATGCTTTCGGTTCCGAGCCTCCCTCTCGGTGCTTCAGCTGCGGGATTGCCATCTGCTATCATGGCTCCGGAGACTGGACACTCCCAGGATTCTGGGGGTCCGGCTTTCAGGGCTATGAGGAGTGCCTTGGCCAAGTCTTCGGCCATCTCTCCGGCTTTACCGGCACCTTCCCTGGGCGTGGAGACTGGGTCTTTGGCAGTTCCCTGTCCGTAGGCAGCGGAGCCCTGGGCCTGAGGTTACCCCCATTGGGGGTTCCCCTCCTCCTGAGGGTTCTTCGGAGTTGTCTTCGAAGGAACCCCCGAGGAAGAGATCGTGCAAGAGGAAGCACGTGGACTCCCCCGAGTCTATTACATCGGACACTGATCTTGATGATGCGGAGGGGTCCCCGAAGTCGTCCTCGGATGATGTCTCATTTGCAGACATCTTAGAGATCCTCAAACAACGAGGCGGCTGGATATCCAAACCCCCCTCTGCTGATGAGTCAGTGCTCCTCAAGGCCTTTGGGGCTCAGCCCTCCGCCTCCTGGGTGTCTCCGCCCTTCGACGAGCTTCTGGATTTAGTTTGTCGAAGGGCGTGGGAACACCCAGATACCGTGGAACCAGTCCCTTCTCGTCCGAATAAATTTTTGTCTGCCCCACCCGAGAAGGAGTTCCTCACTAAAGGCGTGGCTGTAGATGCCATGGTGGTGGCATCTGCTACACAACAGGACGTGGCAGAGGCTTCAACGTCCGTCCACCCTCCTAATAAGGAGTCTAGGAGCATGGACAGGTACGGGAAGCGCACCCTGACTTCAGCGGCCTTTACTTTAAGGTCTCTGAATTATTTGGCACATTTTACCAGGCTTCAGAGGGATCTGGTCAAGGAGCTGTCAGATTCCCTTTCGGGTAACCTACCTGAGCAGCTAGCCCAGTCGGTTAGCTCTCAGTTGGCTATCCTTACGTCAATTTCTAACTCGTCCATGAGGCTCATTTCCTATGTGGCCGAAGGGCGGGTAGAGCGGCAGGCACAGGCGTGGCTCTCACGGAGACAAGCCTGGCTCCGCTTGTGTCAGTTTCATGGAGGCCTTCAAGTCTTCCTTCGCCGACGCTCCCTTTGATGGGTCCTCTTTGTTTGGACCCAAGGTTAAAGACACCCTTACCCGCTGTGAGCAAGAGGGAAAAACTTTATCTGCCGAGGTGCCCGTTATTCCACTCCTTCGGCCTTATCCCAAGGCCAAAGGAGGGGAAGATGTGGTTCCGGAAATCACGTAAGTTTTTCCTCAACAGCAGGAAGATTCCCCTTCCAGAGGCAGAGGACGGGGAAATTTTTCTGGGAGACGCCGTCCCAGAGGCGGCAGAGGGCCCCGCAATTCTGGAGACCGCGAGTCCTTTCGTGGCTCTTCAGCCTCCCACACATCATGAGGGATTGCCCGGCTGTGCTGCTCCGGAGCCAGTCGGGTGTCGTTTTGCCAAGCACCTAAAAGCCTGGGAGTCAATCACTCAGGACAGATGGGTGCTTCGGATCATTGCCGGAGGTTACACCATCCCATTCACATACTCACCACCACCGTCCAAGAGAATCCCGGACCCACCACCCAGTCAAAGGGAAATTGCAGCCGCAGAAGCTTTAAAGCTGCTAGGAAAAGGAGTCATCCAACCGGTCCCCACAGACCAGATCGGATCCGGAAATTACTCCAGGTTCTTTTTAGTGCCAAAAAAGACAGGGGACCTGAGACCAATATTGGATCTCAGCAGACTGAACCAATCCGTCACGAAATCCAAATTCAATGGTCACGTTACAATCCATTCTCCCATTGTTGGAGAAGGATGTTTGGATGTGCTCCATAGACCTCAAGGACGCCTATTATCACATACCGATACATCAGGCGTCCAGGAGGTATCTGCGCTTCAGCCTGGGAGTCAGTCATTACCAATTTTGTGCTCTGCCCTTTGGTCTCACCACAGCCCCAGGGTGTTCACCAAGTGTTTGGCAGTAGTGACGGCTCACCTGAGAAGTCTTGGATTCCAAGTGTTTCCCTATCTGGACGACTGGCTCCTGACTGCCACCACCAGGCATCTACTAATGGACAACCTCAAAGCCACCATCTCCCTGGGTTCTACCCTGGGGATTACATTCAATTGGTCAAAGTCTGTCTTGCTGCCCTCTCAGCGCATAAGGTTCATAGGAGCAGAGATAGACTCAAAATTGATACGCGTCTTTCTTCCTGCAGAAAGGATCCAAACTTTACAGGGCCAAGTTCAAGCTCTGATTTCAAGATCCAAAGCCCCAGCCAGGATGGTCCTACAAGTTTTAGGTTCAATGTCTGCCACGGTTCTTCTAGTTCCTCTGGCAAGATTGCACATGAGGATTCTTCAGTGGCTATTGTCAACTCAATGGTCCTTTCAGGATCTTCCCCTCAATCATCACATCATGATTACGGAAATATGCAAACGGGACCTTTGCTGGTGGCTTCAGACATCCAATCTAAATCAAGGAAGCCCCTTTGTTATTCCCTCTCCAGTGGTTACCCTGACGACAGATGCCTCCCAGATAGGGTGGGGGGGGGCATTGTCTGGGCAGGTTAGTTCAGGGCTCCTGGCTTCCAGACGAAGCTCTTCTCCACATCAATGTGTTGGAGATGAGGGCTGTACTTCTATCCCTACAGGCCTTACACAAGTTTCTTCCTCAGGGCATCATCGCCATCCACACAGACAACATGTCGGTGGTCTGGTATCTGAACAAACAAGGAGGGACCAGATCTTACCCCCTTTGCAGAGAGGCCATGAGGGTGTGGGAATGGGCGGTAGCTACCAACCGCTTCTTGGTAGCGACCCACATTCCGGGGAAATCAAATATATTGGCGGACAAATTGAGCAGGACAATTCTCTCTCCTCACGAGTGGTCCCTAAACGAAACAGTAGCAGCTCAGGATGTTCTTCGTTTTCCATTGCTGCAGTCCTTACTATTGGGTATAGTCCGCGTCCAGTCGGCCCGAATACCAGAGTATAAGGCTGACGTCGGTCATGTCGCCTTAGACTGACGTCAGTACGTCAGGGTACTAATGCGCATGACCGGCGTCATATCCTCAGTCTTTTTTGCCGCATGGTCCGATGCAGAAGCAGTTTTGCGAGTGCAGGTTGGCGTTCTGAGATATTTCCGAAACCGGAGTTTCAGACCGAATCAGAGTTGGCTAAGTACCCCGTTGGGGAACATTTTGGTTTTTCTTGCCTCAGTATTTAACCGGATGTCAGAAAAAGTGAATAACTGTATTTCTTGTGGGAAACAGATACCGCATAAGGATTTCCATACTTTGTGTATACCTTGTTTAGGGCCTGAGCACGACGTTGTTGGTTGCCGCTCTTGTGCTAGGTTTAACAAACGCACTATTAAGAGGAGGTTAGACTGTGCCAGGTTAGTGTTTGGGAAACGTTGCAATTATAAAATGCCGTCGGATGCTCCGGCGCCCGCTTCGTCCAAGAAGCGCAAGGACAAAACAGCGAAGCCTAGGGTTGAAGAACCGGCAGTCCCAGACGTCGGTTCTTTGGGAGGCTCAGTGGAGCCAGAGGTTTTGCCAGGAGTTTCTATGGAGTCTCCGGCAGAAACTTTACTGTTACAGGATGTACCATCTCAGGAGGCAGGCCAGGCTGAGGGGGCTTCTCAGGTAACTATTCTTCCCTCTCTTCCCAAAGTAGTTAGAGCCTCTCCTTCTGTTGCTACACCTTCTTTTAGAGGTAGGCCAAGTTCAGCTTCAGTGGGGGCTTCTCCTAGCTTTTCGGGTTCTGTACCTAAGAAACATATGCTTAAAATGGCAGAAGATTTGATTACTATGATTAGAGGTTCTATGGGCCCTCCTGATAAGAGGCCTAGGGTGGAACCAGAGTTTGCCAGTTTTGAACAGGGTTCAGAGGCTTCTGAGTCTTCTGCGGAAGATTTGCAGGAGTATCCTCCTTATTCTGATTCTGATGTGGATGATGCCACTCCTTCGGCTTCTCCTCCTGAGGATTTTTCATTTTCAGAGACTCTGCATTCCATGAGGGAGCACTTTAAATGGGAAGGCCAGGATTACTCTGATTCCAGGAAGAGGCTTAGGGAATTCTTGTTTTTACCCCAGCATAGGCCCTTAGCTATACCTCCTGTGTTGCCTGTGGTAGAAGATGTTTTTGCAGAAGCTTCCCTGAACCCTGATTCTTTGCCTCCTGCTCCTGTTAAACCTGATAGGTACTATAGGGTGCCCGAAGCTCATAAGTATTTGTTTAAGAGTCCTAGGGCGGACCCAGAAACTGTTTCTCAGGGGCCTAAAGGTGTTAAAGCCTCTGTGGTTAAAAATCCTGTTCCCACTGACAAAGAGGCGAGGGCTTTGGATAGGTGGGGTAAGAAACTGTATACTTCTTCCACTCTAGCCATGAGAGCGTTGAATTGTCAGTTTCACATGCTGAAATATCAAAATTATCTCCTTTCACAATTGAAATCTAAGGTGGATGCTTTGGCGGAAGGTATTGAGTGTAAAGAGTTGCTGGATTTGGTTTATGTGTCTGAACAAGTGGGCAAGCATTCTTTGCAATGTGGCTTTGATGCTGTGCAGGCCTCCTCGAGGGTGGCTGCCACTAGTTCTGTTCTTCGCAGGCATGCCTGGTTGAGGGATCAGAATTTAGCTGAGCATGTTAAGACAAGGATTTTGGATGCACCTTTACAGTCTGATGTGTTGTTTGGTTCACCTGTGGAAGCAGTTTTAAAGAAAATGGAGGACAAAGCTAAGTCTATGCAAACTGTTAAGGATTTTTGCAGGTACAACCACCAAAGTTTAGTAGAAATTGGCCTGCTAAGGGGTGGACGATCCTGCTTATGACTCCCAGTCTAGGGGTAGGTCTAGACGTGGTAGGGGCAGGGCTCAAGGTTCTTTTAGGCCTAGAACAGGGAGTTCACCTGCTCAGACTTCTGGTGAGGGCAGGGGTCAGTCCTTTCGTAAACAGACCCAATGACCTGCCTTTTCAGCTGCCAGTAGATTCTCGTCTGGCAGCTCCTTTGGGAGGACGGCTGTCTCTTTTCAAAGAAAATTGGGATTTAATTACTCAAGACAGATGGGTGTTGGACATCATTCACCACGGTTACAGGTTTTATTTCCATACAATGCCCCCTTTCCATGGCATGCCAGACGTTCCTCCTCCACAAAGAAAAGAGGCTCACAAGCAAGTTTCTCAGTTACTCCAAATGGGGGCCATTCAGCCAGTCCCTGTATCAGAAAGGGGCCTGGGATTTTATTCCCGCATGTTCCTAGTACCAAAGAAGGGGAACACGTGGAGACCAATTTTGGATTTATCTCTCCTCAACACTTATCTGGACATTCCCAAGTTCAAGATGTTGACGTTACAACAGCTTTTACCTCTGCTGGGCAAAGATCACTGGATGGTAACTTTAGATCTCAAGGAAGCTTACCTTCATGTGCCTGTCAGGCTAAGTTGCAGGAAGTATCTGCGGTTTCGAGCTGGAGATTCTCATTATCAGTTCTCTGCATTGCCCTTTGGCTTATCTACTGCACCCAGAGTATTCACAAAGATTCTGGCTCCAGTGATAGCTTACTTCAGGCTACAAGGAATTCAAATCTATCCTTACTTAGACGACTGCCTGCTTTTGGCTCAAGAAAAGGAAGACCTTCTACAGCATCTGGAATATGTTATAGCAGTGCTAAGATGCCTAGGGTATTCTGTGAACGAAATAAAGTCCAGTCTAGTACCCTCTCAAGACATGTGCTTTCTGGGTGTGAGACTGAATACAGCAGCCCAGATGGCCTTTTTAACCCCGGACAAACAAAAGAGTCTATCACTTTACTTCCATCACCTATCTCATCAGTCCGTGCTGACTGCAGGGACAGTCCTTCAAGCATTAGGGTTCATGGCATCTTGTATTCTGGTGCTTCCCAATGCCAAACTGCATATGAGGAAGTTACAATGGTATCTCAAAAATGTATGGACACAGCACTGCCAGGATTTGGACACTGTCATTCACTTAATACCTTGCCTTCAAAGAGAATTTTTGTGGTGGGCTCAGGAATGTCACCTAAACAAGGGACTCTCTGTGACCCGGCCAGAGGCGAGTCAGATTTTAACGACAGATGCCTCGGACATTGCTTGGGGAGCTCATCTAAACGGACAGTGGATACAAGACGAGTGGCCTGCCAGACTACAGCATCTACATATCAACATGAAGGAGATGTTAGCAGTCCAGTTCGCATTACTGGCTTTCAAGGAGTTACTTCCTCCAGGACAGGTGTTGATTCTAACAGACAACACAACTGTCATGTGGTACATCAACAAGCAAGGGGGAACACATTCTTATCCTCTATGCAGGCAAGCAATGATTTTATGGGAGACTGCGCTAAGCTTGCAACTAACTCTTCAGGCAAGGTTTCTGCCAGGAGCACAGAACTCCTTAGCAGATGTGTTAAGCAGACAAATCATGGATCCCCACGAGTGGAAACTGGATCTTCATGTATTTCAGAAATTGACAGTGTCATGGGGAACTCCAGACATAGATCTGTTCGCTTCTCCACTAAACCACCAGCTGCCAAAGTATTGCACAAAGGGGTTTCATCACACAGCTTGGAAAGTGGATGCTCTGTCTTTCAGTTGGGAAAACCTTCATGTGTATGCCTTTCCACCTCTGCCTCTTCTTCCAAAGGTACTATTAAAGGTCAGACAAGACAGGCCAAGGATGATTTTGATAGCTCCAGATTGGCCTCGCAACACTGGTACCCACTACTACGGAGTCTGGTAAAGAAGCCTCCATGGCCTTTACCTCTGATTCCTCATCTGTTATCTCAGAAGGACGGTCATCTGCTCAATGTCAAGCTTCACTCTCTTCATCTAACAGCCTGGCATATTCTGTGTTGAAACGCAGCAGGTCTCAACTTCCTCAACAAGTTTTAAATGTGATTATGGAAGCAAGACGACCTAGTACAAGGAAAGTGTACGCAGCAAAATGGAAGAGATTTTTATTTTGGAGTACAGCAAAGAATTTGGAGATTTCTGAGCCTAATTTGAGTGTGGCTCTTCAATATCTTACTGAGTTATTGGACAAAGGGTTGTCCTTCTCTTCTATTAAGATTCATGCTGCAGCAATTTCAGCTCACTATGATTGTGACCCGCCTTTGTTTTCGCATCCTTTGTTCAAGCAGTTTCTTAGAGGGGCAAAAAATATAAGACCCCCACGTAGAGCTCCTACTCCTGCTTGGGATCTCAATTATGTGTTGGAAAAACTTACTCTACAACCTTTTGAGCCTGCAGCTACTGCTGAATTGAAATACTTGTCATGGAAGACTGCTTTTCTGTTGGCTATTACTTCTGCAAGGAGGGTGTCTGAGTTGCAGGCCCTTATGGCAGTAGAGCCCTTTTTGGTTTTCCATAAGGATAGGGTATCATTACGTACTAATCCTTCCTTTATGCTTAAGGTGGTTTCTAGTGTGGCTTTAAACCAAACTATTCATTTGCCTACTTTTATGCAGACCCTCAAAATAAGGGGAAAAGATTTTGCACACTTTAGATGTACACAGGCAACTGCGTTATTATTTAAGCAGGACTAAGGATTTTAGGCAGTCTCAGCAGTTGTTTGTTTCTTTTGCTTTGAATTCACAGGGCAAGCCTGTGTCAAAACAAACTATTTCTAGGTGGATTGGCTTTTGCATTGCATTTTGTTATTCCCATCATGGCAAGGAGATTCCAGCTGGGATTAGGCCTCATTCCACTAGGGCTACGGCCACTTCAACAGCATTTCTAAGGGGAGTGGCAACTAAGGATATTTTGGAAGCAGCTACTTGGAGTTCTGTGCATACTTTCTCTAAGCATTATCACCTTCCTATCTACTCTAAGTCTAGGGCTGGTTTTGCCACAGCTGTTTTGCAAGGCATGTTGTCAGCTCCTCCTTCTTTATGATTTGCCAGCCTCCCTTACCTCTGCTTTGGGATTCTACCCAATAGTAAGGACTGCAGCAATGGAAAACGAAGAACATAGTACAGTTTTGTACCTACCATAAATGTAGATGTTCGAGGATTCCATTGCTGCAGTCCAATTTACCCTCCCTCCTTCCCCTCTGTGTTTAGGGGTGGTTATGTAGGTGAGTTTACATGCTTCTATTTTTGTATATATTCTTGTATATATTGTACGTGTTTTTGGTGCAGGTATTTTGGGCCTTGTCTTTTTAGGGTCTTCTGACATCTGGGGCAAGAAAAGACTGAGGATATGACGCCGGTCATGCGCATTAGTACCCTGACGTACTGACGTCAGTCTAAGGCGACATGACCGACGTCAGCCTTATACTCTGGTATTCGGGCCGACTGGACGCGGACTATACCCAATAGTAAGGACTGCAGCAATGGAATCCTCGAACATCTACATTTATGGTAGGTACAAAACTGTACTTTTTCAGGAGATGGGGAACGCCGTGCTGCGATCTATTTGCGACACCACTAAACACGAAGTGCAAAAGGTTCTTCTCCTTGACCCCACATCAAGGGGAAGCAGCTATGGATGCTCTAGCACAACCTTGGCCAACAGGGCTACTTTATGCCTTTCCTCCGATACCACTTCTCTCCAAAGTTATTCAAAAAGCTTCTCAATTGGGGTCCGCAATGATTCTGATTGCCCCATATTGGCCTCGTCAGGTATGGTTTCCTTACCTGAAGAAACATGCAGTGGACGATCCGTGGACTTTAGACCTAATTCTGGACCTGTTAATTCATCAGTCGGGACAACAGCACCAGTCCCTTCACTCCTTGAAGTTGACAGCTTGGCTCCTCCACTTCCGACTTTAGTCAGAAGCCACACATTAGACCCGGAAGTTATTCACATTTTATCTTCGGCCCACAAACCCACCACTAAGAAATTGTACCTCAGTAAGTGGAAGAGGTTTGCTATCTGGGCTCAACTCAGGGGCTTAGACCCTATCACTGCTCCTATCCCAGAGGTTTTGAAATTCTTAACATCCCTGTTTAATCAAGGATCTTCTGTCTCTACTATTAAAGTCCAACTAGCGGCTATCTCTAAATTTCACGAGTCCATGGATCCCCCATTGATGAGTAGCAGACTATGCAAAACTTTCATTAAAGGTGCGGGTCTGTTAAGACCCCCAGTTTTTCATCCTGCCCCTCCGTGGGAACTAGATTTAGTGCTTCGCATTGACATCTTCCCCTTTCGAACCGGCTGCTACATGTGAGTTAAAATATCTGTCTTGGAAAACTGCCTTCTTAGTTGCAATTACTTCTGCAAGAAGAGTTTCAGAGCTTCAAGCCCTGTCTATTAAACCACCGTACTTGATTTTCCACAAGGATAGAGTATCACTTAGGCCTAATCCATCCTTTGTCCCTAAGGTCTGTTCTAATCTCTGTCTCCAACAGTCTCTAGAGCTACCAGTTTTCTTCCCAAAATTCTCCAATGAAGCAGAATACACTCTCCATAAATTGGATGTTCACAGGCAATTGTGCTTCTATTTAGACAGGACTCAGCAACTTCGTAAGTCAGACCAGTTGTTTGTGTCCTTCTCAGACAATAAATTGGGTAAAACCATCACAAAAGCTACTATCTCCAAATGGATTAGAGATTGCACAACTCAGGCTTATTCTTCTTCGAATAAGCAACTTACAACATCTATCAAAGCTCACTCTACCAGAGCTATGGCTACTTCTATAGCTTTTCATTCCAAGCTCGCTATATCGGAGATTTGTGCTGCGGCTACTTGGTCCAATCCGCACACTTTCATTTCCCACTACAAATTGGATGTGGCATCTAAAGGACGAGCATCATTTGGTTCCACGGTACTCAGGAGTGTTTTCCAGTGAGCCACCCAGGATTCAGGTGCTAGGGACGCTGTCCCATCAGTCAGAATGTAGGCGAGATAGGATCACATAACATCTTTTAGTTATGTACTCACCATAACTTCAGATGTTTGGGATCCATCTCGCCTACATTCCTAATACCCACCCTCCTTCCCCCTGCCTTGGAGATCAGAAGAGATTGAACGGTTTTGAGTTCCACTGTTTTATCTTGTTTCATCTGACGATGTTATATAAGCAGGGCGTGCATGTGTGCATGTATGCGGACAAACTAGATCTGGGGGACTGGTAGTGGTGCATCCTGGGATATAGTAAGCTCAGCCAATAAGAGACTTCGCTCTTTGGCATAAGCGTGCCGAGTCGGAGCCGAGGGATCGGCTCCGAACCCATCAGTCAGAATGTAGGCGAGATGGATCCCAAACATCTGAAGTTATGGTGAGTACATAACTAAAAGTTTCCACCCTTTGCACCAGCCTCTTCTTGTCTCCTGAAGTTTTTGTCGTGGAAGACTCTTTTTCTTGTAGCGGTTACTTCAGCTCGGAGAGTGTCAGAGCTGCAAGCACTATCAATTAAACCACCTTACTTAATTTTCCACCCAGATAGAGGTTCCTTACGAACAAACTTGTCTTTCCTTCCTAAGGTATGTTCTGTCATAAATATTAATCAGTCCATTGAACTCCCTACTTTCTTCAAAAACCATACCAGCAAGTTGGAATATATGCTGCACAAGTTAGATGTCCACAGACAGCTAAGATTTTATTTGGACAGGACTAAGGATTACAGAAAAACAGATCAACTTTTTGTTGCATTTGCAGACAATAAAAAGGGCATGGCAGTCACAAAACGTATGCTTTCTAAATGGCTTACTGATTGTATAGCCTTTGTGTATTCTAAGTCGAATCAGGCCTTGCCCACCAAACCTAAGGGCCATTCTACTAGATCCGTTTCTACTTCCTTGGCTCATGCAGCTCGCCTGCCTTTGGACACGATTTGTGCAGCAGCCACGTGGTTTAAACCACATACTTTCATCGCTCATTATAGAGTTGACAAAGCCTCCAAAGACAGGACATCTTTTGGTTCCACTGTGCTCAGGAACGTTCTTCCATGAGTCACTCAGGGTGACTGAGCTAGGGACGCTACCCGTGTGTAAGAACAAACGGCGAGATTGAACACTCTCACATAAAGAAGTTATGTTCTTACCATAACATTCCATGTGGAGTGTTCATCTCGCCTTTGTTCTTACATTCCCCTTCTTCCCTCCCTCACGTGTTTGGAAGAACGAGTAGGACTAGAGTCTGGTCCACATGTCTTTACCTCTTCCGGGTATATTGCCTCTTACCTCATGGGGTATATTTCATTATCCTTTAGTTAATTTATCAGTGAGATAGTGTCTCTGAATTTTTGTGGCGGTATGTAGCCTTAGCACCTCAGGTTTATTGTTAGTCTGGTTTGCTTGCAAACTAGATCTGAGTAATGGCAGGGAGGATTGTGGGATATAGACTGGTTTCGAGCTTCTCTAAGATGCAGAGCTTTGCTATGCGGCCGACTCGGAGCAGAGGATCGGCTCCGAACCTGTGTGTAAGAACAAAGGCGAGATGAACACTCCACATGGAACGTTATGGTAAGAACATAACTTCTTTATTCCGTCTCCCTCCCCCACCCAGGCCAGCAGAGCAATAGCACAATAAGTAATACTTTACCGTTTCAATGTACTCGGCCTTATTGTAAAACATCTTACATAACTCCATACTGAAATATTTCCCTTTATAAGATGTCAGAAGCTGTAGCGGACGCCTGTCAAACCTCACACTTGCAGAAAACCATGCCAACACTTCCATGAATAAATATAATGTCCGCCTAGCTGACAGACGCAGTTAGTTCGCCCCAGTTGTATCGACCTTTGTTACTCCACAAAGAAAAATAAAAGAACTTGAAAAGTTGAAACAAGGACATTTTTTTTGCTTGTATTTCTTGGTGTCCTTGCAGTATAAGCCTCCATGTAGCAGAAAGTGTTACTATTTCTGTGCAAGGCGTGTCACTTGGTTCAACTACATTTTTTTCTAATTAGAAGCAGTTTGAATGCTGCCATGCAAGCATCCTTCATTTACAGAAGTCCGTAACACAGCTTATTCCCTGCAAAGAATAAAAACGCACAGGAAAATAAAAAAATAAAATAAAAAATAAAACAAGAATAAAAAGGCACAGGAAAATTAAAGTTACAATAGCGTTTCCAATAAACTTTCGACCTTGAGCACAGACCTTGGATCGTTGATCATGGCTTCCAATTTCCTTTGCCGATTTTCTTTAAAAATCCTATGCAAGGTATACCTAACTCCACTGTGAGAATAAAGTTGAGAAGGTAGTTAACAAAGTTCATGTACCTTTTCAATTAAATTTTCATCAATGGATTAAGCTATGCTTGTAAACATAGTCATGTTGACAGACGGCACTCGGGTGTAATGCACAAGAATAGCTCTCGCCTCAGTGAGCACTCGGGTGTAACCATAGATGCATCCTGTGAGAGTACTCGGGGTTAATGAGTTAAACAGAAAATGTTGTTAAACTCTGAATGTGCAGAAAACAGGGAAATGCAGGATTTATTGCATGCAGCTGAACAAGTTGGAAAGCATGCTTTGCAATGTGGTTTTAATTCTCTGGAGGCCTCCTGCAGGGCCGCAGTTACAGGTTCTGTAATTAGGAGGCATGCTTTCTTAAAGGAACAAAATCTGCCTGACCGTGTCAAAGTTAAATTATTAGATGAACCTTTACAGCATGATACGTTGTTTGGTATTAAGGGAGAAGAGGTGTTAAAGAAAATGGAGGACAAAGCTAAATCTATGCAAACTGTCAAATATTTTTTTACAAGTACAGCCACCTAGGTTTAGTAGACACTGGCCTACAAAGAATTGGTCCTTTCCTGTGTCAGACAGACCTCAAAGAGTCAGATCCAGACGCCCTAGAGGCAGATCTCAGGCGCAAGGTTCATACAGGTCAAAGCAGTGGGGTGCTTCTACCTCCAAAAATGGAGAAGACAAATCACAACCTTACAGGAAACAGTCCCAATGACTTCCCCCTGCCTGCACCAAGCACTTATCTCCTGGCAGCACCCTTAGGGGGAAAAATAGCACTTTTTTCTCCAAATTGGCACATCATAACCCAAGACAAGTGGGTTCTAAACATAGTGTCACAAGGCTACAAGTTCCACTTTCATACCCTGCCAAAGGCTAATGGTTGGCCAGATCTTCCAAAAAAATCAATGGGCAGAGGCACAAAAACAAGTCTCATCCCTGGGTTTGATTCTCACATAGGATAATTGGCTAGGCTTAAAATGTCCTATAAGGGCAGTTAGCCTAGTACTAATCTATGAACCTATGGACATGGGGGCCATTCAACTAGTACCAGAGCAAGAGCAGGGACAAGGATTTTACTGTTCTTGGTACCCAGAAAGGACAAGGCCTGGAGGTCAGTACTGGACCTATCTAGTTTGAACACATTCCTGGATATACCAAAATTCAAGATGTTGACTTTGCAGCAGCTTCTGCCCATGCTGGGCAAGAACGATTGGCTTGTGACTTTAGACCTAAAAGAGGCATACCTGCATGTCCCAATAAGACAAATATGCAGAAGATACCTCAGATTCAAGGCTGGCTCAATGCATTACCAATTCTCTGCACTGCCCTTTGGCTTATCTACTGCGCCCAGGGTCTTTACAAAGTGCCTGGCACCAGTAATTGCGTTCTGCAGACAAAGAGGAATACAAATATATCCTTACTTGGACGACTGTCTAATTCAAGCAGAGAACAAGGACATTCTTCTACAGCATGTAGCGTTTGTGAAAAGACTTCTAACATGCCTAGGGTACACAGTCAACGAAAAGAAATTAAAACTAGTACCCTCTCAAGAGATAATATTCCTGGGTGCAAGCTTAAATACAACTGCCCAGATGGCTTATCTCACGCCAGACAAACAAAGGCAACTGACTACCTTTTTCAAAATGTTGGCAACAAAGGCCCAGTTATCTGCAAGAAAAATTCTGCAGACTTTGGGCTTCATGGCATCCTGCATCCTGTATCCTACTAATTCCTTTTGCAAGACTGCATATGAGGAAACTTCAGTGGTACCTAAAAAGTGTTTGGATGCAACATTGCCACAGCCTGGAAACTATGATTACTCTCATTCCCTGCCTGCAACAGGAGTTTCGATGGTGGGCAAAGGCTTGTCACCAAAACAAGGGACAGCCATTCACATTACCCCCAGCCAGGCAAACACTAACAACAGATGCATCAGATTATGCCTGGGGGACCCACATGGCAGGAAGATGCATTCAGGGCACATGGACCTCAAACCAAATGCATCTACATGACAATCAAAAAGAGATGCTAGCAGTTCAAAATGCCCTGACAGCCTTCAAGGGACCTACTTCATCCGGGACAACTACTGATAAAGACAGACAACACCACGGTCATGTGGTATATAAACAAGCAGGGGGGCACACATTCTTATCCCCTTTGCAGACTAGCCATGACTTTGTGGGACACAGCATTGACTTATCAAGTACATCTGCAGGCACAATTCCTGCTAGGAAGGAAAAATACTCTGGCAGACGAACTAAGCAGAAACCTCATGGATCCCCACGAGTGGCACCTGGATCCACAAGTCTTCAGCATGATAACAAGGAAATGGGGATGCCCGGACATAGGTCTATTTGCCTCCCCTCACAACTACCAACTAAAAAGATTCTGCACAAGGATTTATCACAGACAAGCATGGAAAATGGACGTCCTATCTTTCAGCTGGAAAAACCTATCAGTATATGCAATCTGGAGTAGGGACTTCATTTGTCAGCAACCTTTGGGTCTTGGATCCTTCATCGGATCTGAGCCGGCAACTTATTATACAGCTATAGATCCGAGCTCCTAGCTCCTCCCCTTACCCATAATCCCCTGCCAACCCCAAATGACCTCAGATCTAGTTTGCCGCTCTTAAGTGTGTCAGCTGGATTTTGAGCTCCTGGCAATTTTTTCAGATAAGTGACTCTTTTGTCTAATCAGCCTACTTTTTCAGTAATTTAATCAGTGTGTGTGTTAGGTTTCCCTTTAGTCAGTTAATTTTTAAATTTTTAGTGTTTACCCTCCCCTCGCTGGTTGTTAGTGTGTGGTGTGCTTGCGTTTGGGGCCTAGTGTGTTTGTGTAGCTTTTATTTAGTTTTGGGTATGTCAGAGGCCCCAAAACCTATTTTTTCTAAGTGCACCGAGTGTGGCCATAAGCTCTCTCCGGCATATGGCCACACTCTGTGTGTTCGGTGCCTTGGAGTTGAACACCTGTCCTCGGGCTGTACCATTTGTGCAGCGTTCAACCCCAGGGCACTGAAACAGCGGAGGTCTAAGCTGATCCTGGCGGGACTTCTGCCCCCTGATTCGGCTTCGGCCTCCGCTAATCCCGTGGCACCTCCTCAGCCTGTGGTGGTGGTCACTCCTGCCCCCTTTTCCCGGCCAGGATTCAAACTCCTACTAAAGCGCCGGAGGACAGGGAGGCCAGGAGGGAAAAGCACCACAAGCAGCGGGCCGAGGCCTCCGCTTCGCCCCCCCCCCCCTAGCTAAACGGGCTTCTCCCTCCACGGCTTCCAGGTCTCCTCCGCCTCGGCTCCGATCCCCTTGCTTCTCCCCGGGACCCGAGGAGGAGGAGACCCGATCTCCGTCGAGGTCATCGAGACGGCATTCCAGGCCTGCCTCGGTGGCCTCTTCGAGATCCACCTACAGCCTTTCTGATGCAGACTTGGACCGGATGATGAGAAGGTTCATCCAGGCCCAGCTGCAGATGGGAGTGCTCTTGCCCCCCCCCCCTTCGGGTGGGAGTTCGACACCTTTATTTGTTCCGATAGCGCCTTCTCCGACCTGCTTCCCAGGTACGGAGCGCTCGGAGCCGGGCAGCGTCGGAGCCGGGGGTGGGTCGGCGCCGACAGTACTGGGTACTTCGGATCCGACCCTGCCCTCGAGTCTATCGGTTCCATCATCGGATCCTACCTCTCGGAGCAGTGGGGCGAGCTTCGGATCCGAGGGATTCGGTGTACCTTCAGCTCCGTCCAGGCCGGAGCACACTGGTCCCTCGGATCCGACGGTCTCGGCGCCGGTTCCGATCCCTTCATTGGATCCGAGTGGGAGTCGGCTTTCGGAGCCCAGGGAGAGCGGCTCCCCCTCGGTCTTCGATGCAGTGGAGAGGGCTCTGTTGAGAACATCCGGACCCCCGGCCCTTGTCTCGGCCCCACCCTGCACTCCCTCTCTGCTGGGTCAGGCTTCCATCACCCGGCCACAGGGACAGCCTGCTTCGATGTCCCAGGTTGTTCCATTGGAACAGGATGTTGCTGGTGAGACCTCCTCACACAGCCCCCCCCCCCTCGAGGAAGTGCCTCGCAAGCACAAGTGTAAGTGGAGGCACGTGGACTCCCCCGAGTACTTAACAGAGGACACGGACTTGGATGAAGGGGAAGGCTCCCCAAGGTCACCCCCTGAGGATGTCTCTTTTGGAGACATCATGGAAATGCTCAGGATCGGGGGGGGGGTCTGCCCCCAAGGCTTCCTCCAACGAGTCCGTGTTCCTGGGGGCATTCGAAGCAGGCCCGTCTGCCTCTTGGGTGTCCCCTCCGGCCGACCCCCTGGTGGACCTTATCACCACCAGGGCGTGGAAGGAGGCGGACACTGTGGAGCCAGTCCCTAAATGCCCGGATAGGATTTTGAGCCCCCCTGCAGACCGGTCCCACTGGAGCAAGGGTCCCCCTGTAGATGCCATGTTGACGGCGGCAGCCACTAAGAGGGAACTAGCTCAGGAGGTCCATCCACCAAGCAAGGAGTCCCGCTCGATGGATCGTCTTGGGAAGCGGGTATTTAGTTCAGCGACCTTCTCAGTAAGGTCTCTGAACTACATGGCACATGTCATCAGGATGCAGCGGGATCTTATTAAAGAATACGCTGCTTCCCCCCCAGAGTCCATGTCGGCGAAGGACAAGCAGTTGTAATCCACTCATATGGCCACTCTAAGATCTATTTCCAATACCTCTATGTGGCTGTTGTCCCACGCCACTGAGGGAGCCGCTAGAGCTAGTGGAGCAGGCCTAGTTATGAGACGTCAGGCCTGGCTCCGACATTGTGACTTCGCGGAGCCCTTTAAGGCATCCTTTGCGAACGCCCCCTTTGATGGTTCTGCCTTGTTTGGCAAGACCGTTCGCGAGACACTTGTCCGGAGCGAGAAGGACGGGAAGACGTTGTCTGCCATCGGAGTCCGCTTCTCTGCTCCCCAGAGGTCCTTCTCGAAGAACCAAAAGGGACAGAAGATGATGTGGTTCCGGAAATCGCAACATTCCCAACCCGCTCTGGACAACCAGTCCTTCCGTGGCAGAGGAAGACAGGAAGGACGCCGCCCTAGAGGCAGAGGGGCCCCGAGAAACTTTGGTTCCAGAGAAGCTTTCTCTGATCGGCCCACGCAACAGCCCTGAAGGGTTGCCCGACTGCTCCACTCTGGAGGCAGTTGGGGGGCGCTTCTCGAAGCATCTGGCGGCATGGGAGTCCTTCATGTCAGACCGCTGGGTGCTTCGGATCATATCCAGAGGTTATAAAATCCCAATGCAACATGTCCCCAGACTCAGGAACCTCCCCAATGTACCACCCGATCAGAGGGAGGCTGCAGCCACAGAAATCCAGCAGCTGCTAAGAAAAAGAGCCATCCAGCCCGTCCCCCCAGACCAGCTCGGATTAGGGTTTTACTCCAGGTTCTTTCTGGTGCCAGAAAAGACAGGGGACTTGAGACCAATCCTAGACCTTTCCCTCTTGAACCTGTCGGTAACCAAGGAAAAATTCCGAATGGTCACTCTTCAATCTATTCTCCCCCTCTTGCGGGAGAACGACTGGATGTGCTCAATAGACCTCAAGGATGCGTACTGCCACATTCTAATGGACAGACGATCCAGGAGGTTTCTCCGCTTCCGGCTGGGAGCCAGCCACTATCAGTTCAGGGTCCTTCCCTTTGGCCTTACCACAGCCCCCAGGGTGTTCACCAAAGTTTTAGCAGTGATAGCGGCCCACCTGAGACTCCAGGGAATGCAGGTCTTCCCGTACCTGGACGACTGGCTCCTGACCGCCACAACAAGGCATCTACTCTGCTCAGCCAGAGACTATTTTCTCCGCCTAGCCCCCCAGTTAGGCATCACAATCAATACGGACAAATCCTCCCTTGCTCTGACACAAGTAATAGAGTTCATAGGGGCCAGATTGGATACCAGAAGTCTGCGAGCCTACCTGACTTCGGAGCAACTACAGAATCTGAGTCTTCATGTGCGGGCCATCCTCCAATCAGAAGCTCCACCGGCGGAATTGGTCCTGAGGGTGCTGGGCTCCATGGCGGCGGCAATAACACTTCTTCCATGTGCTCGCCTAAATATGAGGGTACTTCAGTGGACCTTCCACGTGCAATGGTCCTTCCAATTTCTTCCTCTCTGCCACCCTATCTCAATCAGCAAGGCTTGCAGGAGGACCCTGTTATGGTGGCTCCAGTCTCCAGACCTCCATAGGTTCATAGGTTCATACTAGACTATCTGCCCAAGGGCATTTATAAGCCTAGCCCATAGTTATGTGGCTTTCGCCACCCCTTTAGTTTGAATAAAAACTATGCCTATCATTTTTCTGTGCCTCTGTCAAGCAGTGACACTGAAGTAATCCCTGGGGTATATCTGCGATCTCCCATCCATTGGTCAAGATTCCTCTTGAACAAGGCCAGCGAGGTGCTCTGCCTCACATGTACCGGGATTTTGTTCCACAGCATAGGGAGTCTCTGGGTGATGAATCTGTCCCTCCAGCACGTTCTATTTATAACCGTGTCAAGGTTTAAGTCTCCGCCCTTGTGGTTCTGAGGGATCTAGATTTTTTGAGGTGAAGCATATTCATCAAATCTGGGTTTGGCATGGCCTTATATGTCAGGCACAGGTCACCTCTGAGCAAGCGGTATGAGACTGAATAAAGCTGGAGTTCTTTCAGTCGGGCAGCATAAGATATATTTTTGAGACCCTTTATCCTTTTGGTGAGGAACTTTTGGGGCCTTTCAAGCTGCATCAGGTGTCTGGTCAGATACATTCGAACGGGCATTGTACTCAATCATAGGTCTAATGAGTGATGAGTACAGGGGACGATGACCTCCCTTGATCTAGATGTGAATCCCTTCATGATCAGGTGGGCGATATAGAAGGTTTTCCTAACTACTTTAGCAACATGAGTGTCAAACAAAGACTACTGTCAACTTGGGTCCCCAGATCCCTGATGACTTTTCTGTGCTCAGTGGATTGTCACCTATATGGTAGCTAGGGGTAACCTTGTTTTTCCCGAAGGGTATGACTATGCATTTTTCGGCGTTTAACTTCAGGCCATGGCTCTGGCACCAGTTATCCGTTTCTGTGAGGCCCTTCTGGAGGATATCTGTGTCAGATGTGTTTTCGACTATGGCGCCCAGTTTGCAGTCATCTGCAAACTTTGTTAGCCATAACCCTCCTGTGTTTGCTTGTACTTCAGAAAAGTAGATGCCGAACAAGAGTGGACCCAGGACTGAGCCCTGTGGGACACCACTTGTGACAGGCTTTGAGTCTGACATGGCTCCAGCAACTCTGACCCTGTGGGTTCTGTCGCTTAGCCAGTTTACAACCCATCTTGTGATGTATGGGTTTACATTCAAGCTGATGAGTTTTTCGATGATACCTGAGTGGGGTATTGTGTCAAGGCCTTTGCCAGGTCGAGGTAGGCTGTATGGACTGCCTTTCCCTCATCAATGGCCTTGGTGACTGTCTCAAAAAGTCAACCAAGTTTAAGAGGCAGGATCTGCCTTTGACAAAGCCAAACTGGGTTGGATCCAAAGTCTGCAAGTTCCCTATGTCTTTATTTATGAGTTCCATTATGATCCTCTCCATGGCTTTGCAGATAAGGCTTGTCAAGCTAATGGGGCGGTAATTTCCAGGGTCTGTGGAGGCACCGCCCTTATGAAGTGGGACCACAGTCGCCGTCGCCACTCCTTGGTGCACGTATCCTGAGGTGAGGCTAAGATTAAACAGCTGTCCTAACTGTGGGTTTAATTCCTCGTTGAGTTCATGAAGCACACAGCCGGGGACACCATCCGGTCCCATGGATGCTGTGTTTTTGCCTTAGTGAGGGCAGTTCTCACCTGGGCGTTGGAGATGTTTGGGGGCTACAATCCTCTGGAATAGATATCTCTCCTTTTGGGGAGGGGAGAAGTTTGCACTGAACCTGTCAGCCAGTATGTTAGCAATGTGTGTAGGTTCAGTAATTTTCACATCATTTTGAACTAATTCTGAGCATATCTGGGAGTTTCCTCCTAGGTTTCTAACATAGCTAAAGAAGGCCTTATGATTGTCTTTAGAGTCCTTGGCGATTTTTCTCTCAAAATTTGCCTTGGATGATTTTATGAGAGCTCTTAGTTTTCTACTTATAATGATCAAAGGTGTCTTACCTTTCAAGGATTTTGCTCTATCTTGTAGTAGCTTCCTCCTTTTGTTGTAGAGCTTGTTTATGGCTGGGGTCCACCAGACTGGACGCTTGCCTTTGGTACAGAGAGTCTTAGTTTTGTTTGGGATTGCCTGATCCATGCAGTCCTGTAGGTGCTGGTAGAAGGCATTTGTAAGTGATTCAGCGGTTTCAGTAATGTTTACCACTGGCTCAGGGGCCTTAAAGGAGACCACACTAGTTTTTAGAAGTGTGAAATCGGCTTTTGAGAAGTTTTTCACTGTGGTCTTTTTGTTTCAGGTGGGGCGGGATGAGGACCTCCAGCGAGATTAGTTTATGATCTGATCTCACCAGTGAGGGGTATACTTCGGTGTTGAACATTTTGATCCCATGTTCGTGATGATGAGATCAAGTATGTTTTCACCTCTTGTGGGGATGGTGACTAGTTGTTCCATGGCATTTGAGTTTATGAACTCCAGGAATCTTTGGGTTAGAGTGTTCGGGCTTGAGTAGTGTTCCCAGTCTATATTAGGGTAGTTGAAGTCACCTAGTATGATGGTGTTTGGAGATACATTTATCCCTCCAATGTTTTCAGGAAGGCCATGTGAGGTTCCTGAGTTTGAGAGGGTGGCCTGTAACATGCTACAAATTGCAGAGCAGTCTTGCCTATGGTTAATTGCACCTGGATGGTCTCCGATGCATCGTGCGTTGCCACCAACCTTGAGGTGTGGGTGTCCTTTATGAATATGGACACCCCTCCTTTCTTGGTGTTGTCCGGATTTTGGGGCCAGAACGTATGATATGAGGTGAAACCTGTTAGTGCTGGGGTGCTCTCAGGAGCCTTGAACCAGGTTTCTGTCACAGCACAGACATCGATGTTCTCCATATTGAGAAGGGCCTCGAAAGTGCATCTTGAGATTGAGACTTCTGGCATTGAGCAGCATTACCCTTAGTTTTTTCCTTTTTGGTGTTCTAGGGTGGTAGGTTTAGAATTTGAGCCTTGCCTAAAAAGGCACTATGGGGTGGCAAGAGCCTTTGCCAATATCCGGAAGCCCAGGGTGACAGGTGCAAGCCGTCCCTTGCGAGCAGCGTGGCTTGTCCAGCATGTCATCCCAGGCAGACAGACATTGGATCCCCTTTGAATGACACCAGAATTTAAGCCAATTATTAAAGCTGATCATCTTATCACTGTATTGTGGCATCATTCTAGGTGAAGGTAGGATACTGCTCAAGGTCAGGGTCATACCTGCCTGGGCTACATAATCAGAGAGCTCCTCGACGTCCCTTTTCATGTAGTCCAAGGATGTACGTCTCAGGTCGTTGACACCAGCGTGGACAATGACTGAGTCGTACTTGTACCTGCTGTTGAGAGACCTGAGTGCTTGCGTTATGTGGCGGATTCTAGCGCCCGACAGGCAGCTTACTGTGACCTTCTCCTTACTCAGTCTGGTGAGCGGGACGTCAGTGTGTCTGACTTTGGAATCACCAATGACAAGTGTGTCTGGCATTTTGTTTGGCCTTAAGGGCTGTGACTGTTTGACACTCTGACTGTGTGGTCTATGTGTTGCATGTGTTGGGTCGTGAGGTGGTAGTTGTTTGGGTGTCTGCTTTGGTGGCCTCTGCTGTTTTGGTAAATTTTTGATCAGAGCCTCCGAGTATGTCTTTGTGTGAGTATGTGTATGATTTGAAGTTGTGATGGTACCATGTGTGACTGGGTATGTATTGTGTGTGGTTGCCTTCTCCTCCTGTCTGGTCTTGCCAGTCCTATGTTGAGAGAGCTCAGCCTCCAGTTTGGCCGTATAGTTGCATCTCTCGCATGTATTTGTGTTTTGTGGGAGAAGGAGAGGATTGTCTGTGTACATGAGGCAATTGTAACATTGCCTCAATATTCCCAGGTTCACCAGTTGAGCTGGAGAGGACACTAGCAACTGATCCTCGACATACTAGAAGTAGTAGATAAAGAACTTTCAAAGGACTCGGGGAAGTGGGTTTTAGGCTGGTGGGGTACTATCTATAATAAGAGTGCTTTATCAAGGTGCAAGTACTGTAGGAGTAAGTGCTAGGCTTTACAGATAGAGAATAGTCTACTTGGGAATCAAGTAGAGATGAACTTTTCAGTTATAGGATATGCTGGTTAGATCAGCAGTACAGTTTAGCGTGTTTTATAGCAGGGGCTGAAGGGAGCTAGGAATTGGCCCAAAGCGACCAATGGACTACTAGTTTCTGGCTGAAACTTCACCAAATCGGACAAAAGGCGCTCAGTGCTTCCCACTCCCACTGGTAAGCAAAGAAACTTCCTCCTTCCTAATAAGGCAATGGATCAGTAACAGGAACTAAAAACAAAGCCCAGGGATCAGCAACTCTGAAACTGGACTACTCTAGTTCAGTAAAGTGGGAAAACAAGAGATTTTTGTTTTATTACAGAGATAAGGAAAAAAGCAGACAGTAAATGCTATAAATGCTGTAAATCGGTTAGCGCACTTTAGTGTGTAGCCTACAGAAACAATTTGCAACAATTAGTAACTTAAAGTGCAATAAACAGTGTAAAATGCAGAAATCACTTAAAGTAGCAGTAAAACAGGCGAAATGCAGTCGCTAGCTTAATAACAGTGGGAAAGCCACAAAAAATACTTATATCTGGTAGAAAGTCACTCTTTTAGCTCTCTGCTGCTTGGATCACTCTGCAGGCCACCACGAGGATCTGTGCAGAGTTGGTACAAGCTGGAAAACACGTGTTTAGCGTGTTTTATAGCAGGGGGCTGAAATGAGCTAGGAATTGGCCCAAAACGACCAATAGACTACTAGTTTCTGGCTGAAACTTCACCAATTCGGACAAAAAGGCTACTCAGTGCTTCCCACTCCCACTGGTAAGCAAAGAAACTTCCCTCCTTCCTAATAAGGCAATGGATCAGTAACAGGAGGGATCAGCAACTCTGAAACTGGACTACTCTAGTTCAGTAAGGTGGGAAAACAAGAGATTTTTTTTTTTTTTTTTTTTTTTTTACAGAGACAAGGAAAAAAACAGACAGTAAATGCTATAAATGCTTTTAAGTGGCTAGCACACTTGAGTGTGTTAGCCTACAGGTAAAATTAAGCAACAAATAACTTTTTAAGAGTGCAAAACAGTTAATCAACACAAAAACAGTTTAAATAGAATGCAGAGCTGTATAAACAGGCTAAGATGCAGTCGCTAAGCAGTAAATATTCAAAAAGCCAGAAAAAATACTTAAATCAGTTATAGCAAATACAGTTATAACAAATGCTCTGAAATATACTGTATATTTCCAATATGTTTGCGAAGGACAGTCAGAACACAAGAAGGTTCAGGCGAAAAAGAAAAAAAAAGTTTTGTTTTACTTTTTGAAAAGGTAAAAAGGAGGAACAGAAGGCCTTATCAAATGTTCTCTCTGTATTAAGAAGAATGAGCTAATGACACTAGACTGGGAGGTGTGTCACAGTAGGGGCGGGCAACTGCAAAGCCACCAAGTATTAGCCTAAGACAACAAGCTATGAAAGTTTTTAAACATAAAAAGATTTCTGAAGATTCTGAATAGACAAAGTGCTTTATATATATTAAATTATAAAAACAGTAATCTGTTAAAATAATCAAAAGATACTTATATTTTGTAGCTCAGTTGCGGTCAAACAACTTCTCCAGCCTGCACCAAAGACCAGAACAACAACTTTTTTTTTACAAGAACACAAAAGAACCAGCCCCCACTAGCCAAGAGATAATTACACAGAGTAAATGTTTCAGTTTATACAATAGCCTAAGACAACAAGCTATGAAAGTTTTTAAACAGAAAAAGATTTCTGAAGATTCTGAATAGACAAAGTGCTTTATATATATTAAATTATAAAAACAGTAATCATATAGGCCGGCCCTCTCGCCACGGTGACCACGGACGCCTCTCGCCTTGGCTGGAGGGGGCATTACTCAGGCAGAACAGTCCAAGGCACGTGGAACGACACAGAGACCTCCTTGCATATCAATGTTCTGGAGATGAGGGCGGTGCTGTTAGCGTTGTAAGCACTTCAGAACCTACTCCCCGTAGGAACTATTGTGCGACAGGGGTATAAAGGAACCAGCCGACGCCATTTTCTCCAGTCTTTCTTGCCGCGCGGTGCCCGAAGCAGAAGCAGTTCGCAAGTGCCGGTCGGCCAGCTCCTGAGATTATGAAAATTTGGAAACCGAAGTCTTCTTCAAAGCTAAGTACCCCGTTGGGGAAACTTTTCTTGCCTCAGACCGATGTCAGACAAAGTTAATAATTGTAGATAAACCACAGCAACCAACAGGAACCAATATGGTAAAAACCACAGCAACAACAATCCAGCAATTCCAAGGAAGGAAATTTATTCACCAAACAGTAGTAAAAAGTCTCTAGCGCCTCGGCCAACAAGCCTTTAACAGAGTACATCAAATGAAAAAAGACTCACAGTTTATATATGCATATACTCAATTGAATAATAGATTAACAGCTCTAACTACACAGTTAATTGAACCTTATTAAAACATAAAACACAATTTAACACACTTATACAAAACTTTTCCAAAAGCATTCTTGATTCAAACCAACAGGATACATAGTATTAAATTTTAAAATCAAAAATGCCTCTTTTTTTCTTAGTAATTGTTTCACTTGTTCATCTGTCATAAACTTTTTACATATTAATCTGTCTAAAATTGTAACCTGGAAACCCTCCAGACTTCCATTATGTACTTCATTAAAATGTACTGCAACAGGACTAGATAATTTGTAATTTTTAATGTCCCTTATATGTTCTTTTATTCTACACGCAAAACTTCTTTTTGTTTCCCCTATGTAGAATTCATTACACGTACATTTAATTGAGTATATAACTTTCTGACTATTACAGGTAAAACTATCATTAGTTTCAAAATTCTTATTATTAATTTTATCAAATTTTGGTGTAACAAAACTACAAATACTACATTTACCACATATAACTGTCCCTTTTTCCTTTATTCTTCCCATTATTTCTAGTTTTGGTCTATGGAACCTACTATGTACAATAAAATCTTTGATATTTCTACCCCTATTAAAAGAAAATAATAACTTCTTATTTTGTAAACATTCTACTTCTCTCTTTATGATATTCCAGCTAGATTTAATCATATCTATAATTTCATCAGATATGATTGAATAAGTAGTCGTAAAATAAATATTATTATTCTGCTCATTCTTTTTATAGTTGTTATACCATATCCGACCACATTTAAGTGACATACTACTTAATACTTTATTTAAACTTTCTTTAAGATATACTTCGTCATATCCTCTCTCTTTAAATCTTAGAAAACTGTCTTTCAGTTCCCTATTTCTATCACTTTTCTCACTACATAACCTATTAATTCTATTAAATTCCATATATGGAATAGATTTCATAGTGTGCCCTGGATGAAAACTTTCCCCCTGTAATATATTATTACTGCTAGGAAATTTTCTATATATTTTAGAAATTACCTTCCTTTGGTGACTATCCCCTATTAATTCTACATCCAAAAAATGTACTTTTATACCTTGTTGTAATCCATCAAATCTTATTCCTACATTATTAGCATTAATTTGACTAATAAATTGATCTACCAAATCATCACCACCTTTACAAATAAAAATAAGATCATCTATGTATCTATAATACTGTATAACATGTGTACGAAAAAATTGATTAGTATAGATATATTCATATTCAAATAAACCCATAAAGATGTTAGCATAACAGGGGGCAAAAGGAGCCCCCATAGCTGTTCCTTGTAGTTGCCTATATAACTGACCATCAAATTCAAATATATTATTTTGGAGGCACATCATCATTAGTTCAGTAATATATTCAGCCATAGGGCTTTCCCCTAGAAAATATTTCATAGCTCTGATACCATCAAGATGTTTGATACTAGTATAGAGACTAACTACGTCTACTACTACAAAAAACATTTTTTCATTCCATCTGGTCTGATGGACTTTTGTAAGAAATTGAAAAACATCTTTCACATAAGAAGGTAATTTCTTAACCAATGGAAGTAAAATCTCATGTAATAAACACGAAATATTATTCAAAAAGCCCCCACTGGCCGAAACAATAGGGCCAGGTGGATTTAATAAATCCTTATGGATTTTCGGCAAACAATAAAAACATGGCATTCGAGGATTTTTTATAGCCAGTTTATCAGTGGCATCCTTAGCTGAAAAATAATGTAATCTTTTGCCTTTTTCTACCAAATCATAATATATTTTTTGAGATATGTTATATTCAATTATATCTATACATTGATATACATTATTATCATTCAGATGTTCATAACACATAGATAAGTACTGCGTATAATGCATCATAACTAACTTTCCACCTTTATCGAATGGTTTAAATACCATTTGTGTATTACTACTTAGTTCCCTTAATGCACGCCATTGTATTAAATTCAAATTATATATCACATTTCTTTTCATTTGACCTATAAACTTGTCATAAATGACCTGTACATTATGATTTAATGATTTGTCAAAACACTGTATACTTTCGGTATTGCATAGTGGAACAAAATCACTTTTCACTTGAATATTGTCAGTATTTAATTTACAATAGGCATATTAAAATCATCATTTTCCCCCGAATAGCAGGAATAAAAGCTATCCTCAGAGCTACTACTACATACATCAACTTCCATATCTTCCCTACTCATTACCCGTTGTGAAGAAAAAAAATAAGCCAGTTTTACCTTTCGCATAAAACGAAATATATCACTCTTTAATATATGTAGCCGGGGAAGAACAGTAGGAATATATTTAAGACCTTTAGATAATACAGATATATGCGCTTCAGAGAGCTGCATATCAGATAAATTAACCACATACTCACATGTAGAGCATAAATCAGTTCTATTAGTCCCATTTTCCCCGTTTATTAGTCCTTTGGTATGTGCGTTGTTCTTGGTAGTAGCCCTGGGCTGCCCCATTCCAACTCCGTTTTCTTCCCTTATTAACTCCCCGAAAGGAGTTCAAGTAAATGTTGTTGCCAGCTGGCGGTAAATATGGGAAATCTTCATCTGTATCTAATTCATTACCCGACACCATACTTTCACCCGACGTAGGAGCCCTTTTGGATGTCTGATAGACCGATTTCCTTTGTTGTTCAAACTGAACATGTGGTTTTCTCCCTTTGGGGTTCGTCGCCACAAGAAACGCTTTTTTGTTATCATAGTCGCGTATATCGCGAACTAATTTACCTTTTTTTCTTTCAATGAGTTCTTTCTCATAGCTCACCAGCTGTTCGTTAGTTCTAATCAAAAAGCTTTGCAGTTCATCTTGCGATACAATGTTGGTTACGTTCTGACACAGCCCTTTAATCTCCTCCTTCAACTTCTCTTTCTTAAAGAGATCACGCTCCACTAATATACGCACCCACTCCAAACTGCAGTTATGTGCCGCGGTTATCCACCTCTCATGGAAAGTACGTTCTTCAGCCACAGTCAAATCAAAGGGAGTTGATGGATTTTTAACAGCTCTTAACCCCCGAGGGGTAATTTCCAACTCCTCATATCTTTGCATACTTTGAAAGTTCAGAAAAGTCGCAGTTTCTTTAAATAACAACTTTTCTATTTGTGATAACATCTCCGATACTTCTGGATTGTGTAATGTGTCGGCTTTCTTACCAACTCTAGAGAAGGGGTTCTGGTTCCATAATTTCCTGTCTTTAGTCCATTTATTCAATACCCCATTTTCCGTCTCATAACCATTAGCACCTTCCTGACGAGCAAACACCATAGCTGCAGCATTAGAACCAGCTGCAATTTCTCCACTTTTCAGTGCAGTATCCGTATTCTTAGATAAAGTCTCCGAAGGAGTATCTAGGAAAATCCTAGGTAAACCAACCATGGAATCACTGGCCATTATAGATAAACCACAGCAACCAACAGGAACCAATATGGTAAAAACCACAGCAACAACAATCCAGCAATTCCAAGGAAGGAAATTTATTCACCAAACAGTAGTAAAAAGTCTCTAGCGCCTCGGCCAACAAGCCTTTAACAGAGTACATCAAATGAAAAAAGACTCACAGTTTATATATGCATATACTCAATTGAATAATAGATTAACAGCTCTAACTACACAGCTAATTGAACCTTATTAAAACATAAAGCACAATTTAACACACTTATACAAAACTTTTCCAAAAGCATTCTTGATTCAAACCAACAGGATACATAGTATAAAATTTAATAATTGTATTTCTTGTGGGAAGCAAATACCACATAAGGATTTCCATTCCCTCTGTATACCTTGTTTAGGGCCAGACCACGACGTCTCGGTCTGTCGCTTTTGTGCTACATTCAACAAACGCACTATTAAGCGTCAGGCGGAGTTCGCCCAGCATTATTTTGGGAAAGCATTTAACTATACTATGTTGTCGGATACTCCGACTCCGGTTTTGTCTAAAAAAACGCAAAGACAAGGACCGACACACGAGGTCCGCGGCCTCTACCGACACCACGCCTAAGCCGACTACACGTGGTCCGGTTCTCAGCGAGGCGCCTACACAGCCCCTGACTACCGATGACCTGTCTTAGATGGTGTCTCCTGTGCCCGAGGTCACAGGCTCCTCGGCCCACACCCCGACTACAGATACCGAAGCCACTCTTGACGTTGAAACTCAGAATGTGGACAGGTCCACCTCCACTCAAGGTGTCTTCAGACCTTCCTCTTCTTTCTCCATCATGGCTTTCACAAAGTCTAAAGCAACCATGCACTCTAAGAGACCAGCTACACAGGGCCCATCTCCAGGCCCCATGCCTAAGAAACAGATGCTTAAAATGGCTGAGGATTTAATTACTCTTATCAGAGGTTCTCAGTCCCCTCAAGACAAAAGGCCTAGAGTGGAGGAAGATTCCCCCTCCTCTGATCAGGGCTCCATTATTTCAGAGCACTCTGATGATCAGGAACATTCTTACTCCCCTTTTGAAGACTCTGATGCGGAGGAGTCCATCCCTTCTGTATCCCCCCTGAGGATTACTCATCTGGGGAAACTTTGCATACCTTAAGGGAACACTTCCACTGGGAAGGCCAGGATTATTCAGATTCCAAGAAAAGGCTCAGGGAATTTCTCTTGCTTCCTCAGCACAGGCCTCTGGCTATACCTCTTGTCTTGGACATCCTAGATGATGATTACTCGGAGGCCTGCCCTGACTCTCTACCTCCAGCTCCATTTAAGCCTGACAGGTACTACAGGGTCCCTGACTCACACCAATTTCTATACAAAAGCCATGCTGCTGACCCAGAAACCATCTCACAGGGCCCCAAGAGAATTAAGGCCTCCATTGCTAAAAATCCATTGCCTTCCGAGAGAGATTCCAGATCCTTAGAAAGGTGGGGAAAAAAGGTATATACCTTGGCTACCTTATCCATGAGGGCCTTAAACTGTCAGTTTCATATGCTAAAATACCAACAGTTTTTGTTATCACAATTGAAAAGTAAAATGTCACAACCTGAACAACCAGACTTGAAGGAGTTGCAGGATTTGATGCATAGTGCAGAACAAGTGGGTAAGCATAACTTACAATGTGGTTTTGATGCTCTAGAGGCCTCATGTAGAGCTGCTGTTACAGGATCAGTCATACGTAGGCATGCCTGGCTCAAGGAACAAGCCTTGCCTGATCATGTCAAAGCTAAATTACTGCCCCTCTTCAAAAGGATGTACTATTTGGTGCTAATGCTGAGGAGGTATTAAGGAAAATGGAGGAAAAGGCTAAATCAATGCAAACTGTGAAAGAATTAATACAGGTTCAACCCCCACGTTTTAGTAGAAATTGGCCTTCCAAAAACTGGTCCTTTCCTGCCACAGACAGACCCCAAAGAGGCAGATACAGGCGACCGAGGGGCAGAGGACAATCCCAAGGATCGTATGGAGGCAGACAATGGCAAGCTCCTACACAAAGAGGTGGTGAGGAAAACTCGCAATCTTTCAGAAAGCAAACCCAATGACTTTCCCCTTTGCATGCCAACCAGGTCTCAAATGGCAGCCCCCTTAGGAGGAAAGCTGGCACTATTTTCAAAAAATTGGCATATTATCACAAAGGACAAATGGATCCTGGACATTATAAACAGAGGCTACAAATTCCATTTTCACACCCTTCCAAAAATGAGAGGCATGCCAAACCTGCCACACAATCAAAGGGCAGAGGCACAATGGCAAATTACAGATCTCATAAACATGAAAGCTATTCAAGAGGTACCTACGCACGAACAAGGTCAAGGTTTTTATTCCAGGCTATTTCTGGTGCCAAGGAAGGGAAAAGATTGGAGACCTATTTTGGATCTATCCATCCTAAACACATTTCTACTCATACCAAAATTCAAGATGCTCACTCTACAGCAACTTCTTCCCATGTTGGGCAAGGAGTCTTGGCTGGTAACATTGGACCTCAAGGAGGCATACCTGCATGTCCCAATCAGACAAAATTGCAGAAGGTACCTCAGATTTCTTGCAGGTTCAACCCTTTATCAATTCTCTGCATTGCCCTTTGGCTTATCTACTGCCCAGAGTATTCACGAAATGCCTGGCATCAGTAATTGCCTACTGCAGACTTCAAGGGATACAAATATATCCCTATTTGGACGACTGCCTGATCCAAGCGGACAGCAAGCACATTCTTCTGAAACATCTGGCTTATGTAATAATGTTATTGAACTCTCTGGGATACACAGTCAACAAAAAGAAATCAAGGCTAATACCCTCTCGGAAGATAATTTTCCTGGGTGCCAATTTGGACACAAACACCCAGATGGCCTACCTCACGCCAGAGAAGCAGGGGCAACTAATTCAATACTTCAGAACACTAACAAATTGCACCAGGCTGACTGCAAGGAAAATCCTGCAGGCTCTGGGATTCATGGCATCTTGCATCTTACTAATCCCATGTGCAAAGCTGCATATCAGGAAACTACAGTGGTACCTGAAAAACATATGGTCTCAACACAGCCACAGTTTGGAAACAATAATACCACTAATTCCATGTCTGCAAAAGGAATTTCTGTGGTGGGCTCAAGCATGTCAAACAAACACAGGTCTTTCATTCAGCAAGCCTCAAGCAAATCAAGTCATCACAACAGACGCCTCGGACTACGCCTGGGGGGCGCACATGACAGATCGGTGCATTCAGGGCAAATGGTCCCAAAAAGAAAAGCACCTTAACATCAATCAAAAAGAAATGCTAGCAGTAATAAATGCTATTATAGCTTTCAAGGACCTTCTACAACCAGGTCAACTATTGATAAGAACGGACAACACCACAGTTATGTGGTACATAACCAAGCAGGGAGGAACACATTCTTACCCCCTATGCAGACTGGCCATGTCACTTTGGAATATGGCCATGGACTTACAAATGGAACTACAAGCACAGTACTTGCCAGGCAAGGAAAACACGCTGGCAGACAACCTAAGCAGGAATATGACAGATCCACACGAATGGAAGTTGCATCCAAAAGTTTTTACAGAAATAATCCAAGAATGGGGAAGGCCAGACATAGATCTCTTTGCCTCCCACAAAAATCATCAATTGACAAAATTCTGCTCAAGGATCTTCCATCCAAAGGCTTGGAGAGTGGACGCTCTCTCTTTCAGTTGGACATCAATGACAGTTTATGCCTTCCCACCTCTTCCTCTGCTGCCCAAAGTTCTATTGAAGACCAGAGCAGACAGACCAAAGATGATCCTCATTGCTCCGGACTGGCCAAGGCAACACTGGTACCCACTCCTGAGGAGCCTGACGCATTCCCCGCCATGGACCCTGCCTCTAATGCCTCTTCTTCTGACTCGGCACAGCTTCAAAACTCTTCACAGTCAGCTAAAAACCCTTAGCATCACAGCAGGTCCTACTCTCCAAGGAGGCGCAGGATGTCATTTTGGAGGCCAGAAGGCCATCAACTAGAAAAGCTTACTCCGCAAAATGGAAATGTTTTTGTGTCTGGAATGAGAAAAAGGGCCAGGACCCTGGAAAACTGAATTTACCTCAAATACTACAATATTTGGCTGAACTGCTAAGCAGTGGACTTTCTTTCTCCTCCATCAAAATCCATGCCTTAGCCATTTCTGCAGAATACGGCACTGATCCACCTTTATTCTCTCACCCTCTTTTAAGACAGTTCCTCAGAGGGTCTAAGAATTTAAGACCTCCAAGGAAACAACTCAATACCTGCTTGGGATCTTAATTTAATTCTGGAAAAACTGACCTTGCCTCCCTTTGAGCCAGCTGCCTCATCAGATTTGCAATATTTGTCCTGGAAAACAGCTTTCCTTCTGGCTATCACCTCAGCTCGTAGAGTTTCAGAACTACAGGCTCTCATGGCTGTCCAGCCTTTTATCATCTTCCATCAGGACAGAGTTTCCTTACGAACCAACCCGTCCTTTATGCCTAAAGTGGTGTCCAGGGTAGCTTTAAATCAGGCCATACATTTACCTATTATTTATCCTAATCCTCAAAACAAAGGGGAGAGATTACTACATTCCTTGGACATCCACAGCCAACTGCGTTATTATTTGGACAGAACAAAGCCTTTCAGAAAATCAGAACAGCTCTTTGTGGCCTATGCGGTAGGAGCTCAAGGAAAGCCAATTTCCAAACAGACAATCTCAAAATGGATAGCCCACTGCATACGCTTTTGCTATTCCTTTCATGGCAAAACTGTACCTACAGGCATTAGAACTCATTCCACCATGGCCACAGCCACCTCTGCAGCCTTCCTCAGAGGAGTTCCTGCCAAGGATATTTTGGAAGCAGCCACTTGAGAGTTCTGTGCATACCTTCTCCAAGCACTACAACCTACCATTATACTCCAAATCTAGAGCAGGCTTTGCCACTGCAGTCTTGCAGGGCATTTTGGCTCCTCCTAGTTCCACCTAGTGCCTACCACCCCTTTCTTAGCTTTGGGATTCTACCCATCTGTTATGACCGCAGCTGTATGCACGATGAACATAGTACAGTTTTGTACCTACCATAAATGTAGATGTTCAAGTGCTAATACAGCTGCAGTCCAGGTTTCCCTCCCTCCTTCCCCTCTTGGGACAGGCCTATAGGCTAGCACATCCTCATACAACCTAATTGGGGTATTCATTTATGATGTATTTGCTTGCAACTACTGTATTTTGATTATATTGCACTGCATTATTACACAAATTTATGTATTGCCTTCCTTCTGGGGGCACCTGACATCTGGGGCAAGAAAAACTGAAGAAAATGGCGTTGGCTGGTTCCTTTATACCCCTGTCGCACTGATGTCAGGGAAGAAGCGACGACAACCGACGCCGGACCTAGACTTTGGAATTCGGCCGACCGAGGACCCACCTGACGGCAGGTAAACCTATCTGTTATGACTGCAGCTGTATTAGCACTCGAACATCTACATTTATGGTAGGTACAAAACTGTACTTTTAGGGTGTTGTTGTAGTCCCTTTCCTCCCCTTTAGAACTTGTTTAATTTAGAGAGTTCTTCCCCTCCCCCCTCTCTCTTCCCTTTTAGGTAGCCGTTTAAGTTAGAGGCTTCCTAGTAAAAAAAAAAAATATATATATATATATATATATATATATATATATATATATATATATTTAGCTTTAGCTGTAGTATACTGTGCATCTTTTTTACCATTTTGTGATATTGTGTTGTGGTATTTTGTTGTGTTCGCTAATTGGCTTTTTGGCTAAGTTCAATGTGGTACCTCTTGAGGTATTTTGTTGAATATATCTAAAGAATCCAAGGTGTTTGGATTCAAGAAGTTCGACTCATGCGGTCAGAAAATGTCTCTGACAGATGGGCACACTTCTTGCGTCTATTGCTTAGGCACAGTGCACCTGCAGGACTCTTGTTCTATATGCCATGCATTTAGTCCAAGAGTTCTGCAAGAGCTTAGGAATAAACTTATTCTCAGGGGTCTTTTAAAGCCCCAGGATTCACCGGCCAAGACTCGACCTGTGAAATCCCCCAAACTGACCAAATCGTTGGCTCCAAGCTCGGAGCTGTCATTGGTTCAAGCTTCATCTGCTACTTCAGTTCCGGCTGGAACCGATGAGACTATCTCCCCGTCGGCTCCATCAGCATCTTCAGAGCCATCGCGGAGCCACAAAAGGCTATTGTCCCCTTCCCTGGAATCTATACATTCGGCTCCTCGGTCTCCCCTGCTTCATAGTGAGCGCAGTCACAGATCTTCCCACTCCTCTCGATCCTCTAGGCTCTCGGATCACGATGTGGAGAAAGTGGTCAGTAGGTTGCTGAAATCGCAGGCACTTGCCAAGATCTTGTCCAGCCCTACTCAACAGGTGTCGGCTCCGTCCACTTCTATCAATGTTCCTCCTCCGACTCCTTTGAGCTCCGAGCCGGAGTTCGTTGGGGTTTGAGTCGTGGAGCCGTCGACTCCGATAACTTTTTCTTCTTCGGTTCCAATTCCCTCGATGGCACCGTCCATCGAGGGATCTGGGTGCCGAGACTCCCTCATCGGCTCCGAGGGGCAAGTGGAATCGGACCTTTGTTCGACCCCATTCTCCCCCTCGGAGCTTCGGCGCAGGTGAGTTCGGCTCCTACATCGGCCTCAGAGCCATCTCCTTCGGGGCGGAGAAGGATTCCGGTTTCCTCGGAACCGGATCCTTCTCTGTTTCGTGGCAGGGACGCCTTCGATGTCATGAGGAGTGTGCTGGCCTCTGGGTCAGCACCACGATCGACCCCACCGGCTCCGTCCCCTGTAGTGCATGCGACAACCTCTGCTCCTCCTCCAGACCCCAAGCGTGGGGAACCGGCTCTCCAGGGCACCCCATTTGGTGTTTCCTCTTCTTCCGAGGCCTCCCCTGATCATTCAGAGGAGCCACGTCGTAAGAAGAAGTGCAAGAGGAAGCACATTAACTCCCCTGAGTCTGTCACTTCGGATACAGACTTAGATGATTCGGAAGGGTCCCCGAGATCCCCCTCTGAAGATGTTTCCTTTTCGGAAATCCTCGAAATGCTTAAGCAGAGGCGGAACTGGAATCCCCTAGCCCCTACCGAGGATGAGTCTGTATTCCTGGATGCATTCGGTTCCCGACCTTCCACCTCCTGGGTTTCTCCGCCTTTTGATCCACTCATGTCTGTGGTGGCTCGAAAGGCTTGGTCAGCCCCGAATACTGTGGAACCAACCCCGAGGAGACCTAGCAAGTTTATCACTGCACCCCTTGATAAGCAGTTCCTGACCAAAGGTGTCCCTGTGGATGCCGTGGTGGTAGCAGCAGCCACTAGAAAAAAGTTAGCGGAAACTTCTTCGTCTGTCCATCCTCCTATCAAGGAGTCTAGGACTATGAATAGATACGGGAAGCGAATGTTTGCTTCAGCGACCTTTTCAATGAGGTCACTGAATTACTTATGCCATTTTACCCAGCTTCAGAGAGATCTCCTTAAAGAGCTCGGAGATACCCTTCAAGATCCATCAGCTGAAGGGGCTCAAGCTAAAGTGGCTTCCCAGCTGACGACCCTTAATTCTGTAGTCAACTCCTCCATGAGGCTTATTTCCTATGCAGCCAATGGTGCAAGCAGAGCCGCAGGTACAGGCGTGGCCCTTAGGAGACACACTCATGGATGCGACTGTGTAATTTTGCAGAATCCTTTAGAGCGTCATTCACCAACACCCCCTTTGATGGTTCCTTTTATTTTTGGACCACAGGTGAAAGACACTTTGACTAGGTGTGAGCAAGAAGGCAAGACTCTCTCTGCCGTCGGAGTCCGTTTTTCCACTCCTTCCAGACTATATCCCAAGGGTCAGAAGAGTGGTAAAATGTGGTTCCGAAAATACCAGGGAGCCCCGCCTGACACACGTAGCAATTTTTCCTCCAGGGGCAGGGGAGGAAACAACAACAACAGACGCCACCCTCGTGGCAGAGGGGGTCCGCAGAACCAGGGTAGCAGAGAATCCTTCTCGTAGAAGCCCTTCCAGCATCCCTGAAGGGTTGCCCGGCTGTCCGTCTCTGGAGGCAGTCGGGGTAAGACTTTCACTGTACCCAAAAGCCTGGCAAAGTTTTACGCAAGACAAATGGGTACAGTCAGTTATATCCGGAGGTTACAAAATCCCTTTCTCTCAACCCCCCCTTACCGTCAAGCAAATCCCTCCCAGATGTTCCACCCAATCTGAGGAACCAAGCAGTTATAGAAGTTTCAAAACTGCTAGAAAAGAGAGTCATCCAGGAAGTCCTGGCAAACCAACACGGATCCAGAACTTACTCAAGGTTCTTTTTGGTACCAAAAAAGATGGGACTGGATATTGGATCTCAGCAGACTAAACAAGTCTGTTCAAAAAACAAAGTTTCGGATGGTCATGCTACAAGTCCATTCTACCCTTCCTGGGTCAGGACAATTGGATATGCTCCATAGATCTTCAGGATGCGTACTATCACATCAAAATGGACAGGCGCTCCAGGGGATTTCTTCGCTTCTGGCTGGGAGCCAGTCATTATCAGTTCAGAGCCCTGCCCTTTGGTCTCACCACAGCCCCCAGGGTGTTCACCAAATGTATGGCAGTGGTCACGGCTCACCTGAGACGTCAAGGATTCCAGGTGTTTCCATGTCTAGACGACTGGCTCCTCACTGCTACTACCAGGCATCAACTTTTGCAAGCCAGGGACTACACTATCACAATCTACTCCCAACTAGGCATCACAATAAACTTAGAAAAATCTGCCTTGTTGCCCTGTCAATATATCACCTATATAGGAGCAGACTTAGACACAAGGAACATGTACGCAATGCTTCCGCCAGACAGGGTATCTTTAATTCGTCAGTAAGTCCAAATCCTGATGCAGAGCAAAAGGATCCAAGTCAGATTCGTCCTTCAAACTCTGGGTTCCATGGCAGCGGCGATTCTTCTAATCCCACTGGCTTCTGTTCACACAGTGGTCTTTCCAAGAGCTGCCCATGTCTCACATGATCCTGATTACAGAAGCATGCAAAAGGCACTTTTCATGGTGGATGGCCTCTCCACTAGTGACTCAGGGCAGACCCGTCATTCAACCCCCTCTGGTAGCCACAGTGACCACAGACTCCTCCCTGATAGGGTGGGGGGGGCATTATCTGGGCAGGACAGTCCAAGGCACTTGGCAACCTCACGAGTACCATCTGCACATAAACGTCCTAGAAATGAGAGTCGTGCTCCTAGCGTTGTAAGCCTTTCAAGACTCTGTTCCTTCCGGGACCATTGTAATTCAAACCGACAGCATGTCAGTGGTGTGGTACATCAACAAGCAGGGTGGAACCAGGTCCTACCCCCTGTGTCGAGAAGCACTCAGACTGTGGCAGTGGGCGATTTCCTCCCAACGTTTTCTGATTGTGACGCACATCCCTGGGAAATCCAACGTCATAGTGGACAGGCTCAGCAGAGCTGTCCTCATGCCTCATTAGTGGTCTCTGAATCAGGAAGTTGCGGATATTATCTTCCACAAATGGGGACAGCCTTGCTGCAATCTTTTTGCCACCCCCTTCAACAGCAAATGCAGCAACTACTTTTCCCTTCTTCCGCTCCCAGGTCACACACCCAGAGACGCTCTAGTCCACGATTGGCCTCAGGGACTTCTTTATGCCTTCCCTCTGTTTCCCCTGATACCGAAACTCGTGCAGAAAGCAATATCGTTGGGTTGCAAAATGATCCTCATTGTCCCCTACTGGCCTCGACAGATAGGGTTTCCGTTCCTGCACCGTTACCTTCTCGATCAGCCCTGGACTCTGGATCCGATTTCAGACCTGCTGATTCATCAATCAGGTGGGCTGCATCAATCCCTCCAAACACTCCAGCTCACAGCTTCGTTGCTCCACTTCCAACCTTAGCCAGGCTTCCCAGCATTTCCCCGACCATACGTGAAATTATTGTCTCCTCACACAAGTCCGCCGCTAGAAGGACCTATGCTAACAAATGGAAACGTTTTTCTTGTTGGGCAGAGGCTAGGAACATAGATCCCCTTTCAGCCCCACTCCACGAAATCTTGGAGTTCCTAGCAGAGCTTTTTCATTCTAGGTCCGCTTCTGCTACAATCAGGGTTCAATTAACAGCCATTTCAAACTTTCACGTTGGTTTCTCTAATGCAAACATCATGTCCCATAAGCTATGCAAAGCTTTCTTAAGAGGGACTCCTCTCCTTAGTCCCCCAGTGAGAGATCCCCCTCCTCCTTGGACCTAAATTTGGTACTAACCTCCTTAGTTTTGCCCCCTTTTGAACCTGCAGCATCCTGCTCCATTAAGTTTCTATCTTGGAAAACTCTCTTTCTGGTAGCTATTGCTTCAGCCAGACACGTCTCTGAACTTCAGGCACTATGTGTCCGTCCTCCATACTTAGTTTTTCATAAGGACAGGGTTGCTTTGAGGACTAATCCTTCTTTCCTTCTGAAAATCTGCCCAGAAAATAATTTAAACCAATCTATAGACCTACCTGTGTTTTTTCTCAACGACACCAACAAGGCAGAATACAAATTACATCAATTAGTTGTTCGTAGACAACTGCGTTTTTACCTGCATAGGATGAAGGACATAAGGAAGTCAGAGCAACTATTCCTTTCCTATGCTGTGGGCAAACAAGGTCTTACAGTTTTTAGTGACCTTATCCAGGTGGTTGTCTCACATTATTGGTTATCAATTGAGAAACAAAGAGTTGCATATCAAACGAAAGGTCGTTCTGCTAGGGCTTTGGCCACCTCTGTAGCTTTCCAATCTAGGTTGCCCATGGATTCTATCTGTGCAGCTGCTACTTGGGCAAATCCTCATACCTTTATTTCTCATTACAAGCTAGATATGGTCTCCAGGAGCAGAGCTAACTTTGGTTCCACTGTTCTAAAGAGTCTGTTCCAATGAGCCGCCCAGTATTGTAGGTGCTAGGGACGTTGTCCCAACCAGCAAGAATGAAGGCGAGATAGACAACTTAACATAAAGAAGTTATGTACCTACCATAACGTTCCATGTTAGTTGTCTTCATCTCTCCTTCTTTCTTGCATCCCACCCTCCATCCCCCTGTCCTATTGGATCAAGAGGAGTTCTGGTTTCACTGGCTGAGTGTTCTCTGGTTGTTTCCTCTACTGACTTAGAGAGTATGACAGGTATGCTCAACCTGTTTGTTTGAACAGGTTCTTTCACTGGCTATGTCTGGGGTTAGCTTTTACAAACGAGATCTGGGTAGCTAGTGGTAGGCATCATGGGATAAGGGGTAGCCTCGAGCCAGTAAACAGCTCTCGAGCTATAGAAGATGGCCGAGTCGGAGCCGAGGATCGGCTCTGATCCCAACCAGCAAGAAAGAAGCCGAGATGAAGACAACTAACATGGAACGTTATGGTAGGTACATAACTTCTTTTTACCCACCCACCATCCCCCTTTTCTTCTGATGGAACCTATCTTTCCTTTCTCTGATTTCTACAACCTATGTGGTGTATATGCTTATAGATGAAGGAAAATTTTATATTGGTGCATGTAATTATACATCTGAAGTAGGCAGACTTCATTCGTCTGCAACCTGTGGGTATCGGATCCGACCTCGGATCCGAGCCGGCAATTCAAAAGCTTAGGCTCCGAGCTCCTAGCTCCTCCCTCTTACCCATAATCCCTTGCCAAGCCCTGACTGATCTCAGATTTCGTTTGCCGCTTTTCAAGTAGCTACGGAATTCCAGAGCTCCTGGCGTTGGTGAAGATAAGAAATAGTTTTTGACTAAAAAAGTTTTAAAAATCTTTATTTTCTTTCTTGTTTCAGTTAGTGTTGAGTGTGTTTAGGCTTTCCTCTCTCTTTTTGTTTAAATTTATCGGGTTTTGTAGTTTGTTTGTGTGTGTTGTGTGTTAGGCCTTAGGGTTACTATGTCTGAAGCCCATAAGGCTGTGTTTTCAAAATACGAGTGTGGCCATAAGCTATCCCCAGCAGATGGCCACACTCGGTCAAGAAATGCTTGGGGTTGAACACCTGTCATCTGGTTGTACCATTTGTGCAGGGTTCAACCCCCGGCTTTGAGGGAACGGAGGTCGAAGTTGGTGCTGGCGGGTCTTTACCCCCAGATACCGCCGCCTCTGCCCTTCCACTCAGCAACCTGTTGCTGTGAGTTCTCCCTCCGGCTGGGACTCAACCTCCCTCTAAGTTGCCAGAGGGAAGGATTCCTCTAAGGAAAGACAGAAGGAGAGGCACAGGAGAAGCGCCACAAGAGGAGAGCCGAAACTTCTAGTTCGGCTCCTCCATCTAAGCGGGCCTCCCCTGTGCCTTCTAGCTTTCCTCCTCCTCGGCTCCACTCCCTCGGTGCTCTCCTGGACCCGAGGAGGAGGAGGCTAGCCCTTCCAGGAGGCTACCGAGGCGGCTCGCTAGGCCCGCAGCGGTGGCCTCCTCTAGATCAACCTTTTCTATGAGTGAAGCTGATATGGACCGGATGATGAGGAAATTCATCCAGGCCCAAATGCAAATGGGAGTGCTCCTAGCCCCCATCCGGGAGGGGCTGACCCCTTTTTCGCCTTGGCTCCTTCTCCGACCCATACCACGGGTTCGGAGCTGTCGGCGCCGTGCAGATTTGGATCCGGGGTGGGTCGGATCCGATGGGTCGGCGCACCTCGGATCCGTCCCATCCCTTGAGTGCTTGGTGCCGGACCCGACCTCTCGAGCCGAGGCCGAGCCTCGGATCCGAGGGAGCTGGTGTGTCTTCGGCTCCGTCCAGGTCGGAGCACACTGGTCTCGGATCCAACGGTTTCGCTCCGACTCCGATCCGCACGTCGGATCCGAGTGGGGTCGGCTCGGGCTTAGAGAAGCTGGCTCCCCTCGGCTTTCGGCGTAGTGGAAAGGGCACTGTCGAGGACATCCGGACCCCCGGTCCCTGCCACGGCTCCATCCCGCACTCCATTGCAGTTGGGCCAGGCCCCCACCAGCCGGTCCCAGGGACAGCCCGCCTCGATGTCCCAAGTGGTTCCCTTGGAACATCCAACTGCTGAAGAGTACTCCTCGGACAGCCCCCCCCGATGAAGTACCTCGGAAGCGTAAGTGCAAGAGGAGGCACATGGACTCCCCTGAGTCCGTCACTGAAGACACAGACTTGGATGAAGGGAAGGCTCCCTAGGTCACCCCTGAGGACGTCTCATTTGGAGACATCATGGAGATGTTAAGGATCAGGGCGGTCTGCCCCAAGGCTTCTTCGGACGAGTCTGTGTTCTTGGAGGCATTCGAGGCGGCCCTTCTACCTCTTGGGTGTTCCCTCCTGCTGACCCCCTGGTGGATCTTATCTCCATCAGGGCGTGGAAGGATCCGGACACCATTGAGCCTATCCCTAAGCGCCCGGACCGCATTCTTTCTCCTCCATCAGACCGCACCCACTGGAGTAAGGGTCCCCCAGTAGATGCCATGATGATGGCTGCAGCCACGAAGAGGGAATTGGCCCAGGAGAGTCCCTCCGTGCATCCTCCGGGCAAGGAGTCCCGTTCGATGGATCGCATTGGGAAGCGAGTTTTTAGTTCAGCAACCTTCTCCTTGAGAGCGCTGAACTACATGGCACATGTCATTAGGATGCAGCGGGATCTGATTAAAGAATACGCTGCATCTCCCCGCAGTCCATCTCGAGTGAGGATAAACAGGTTTACTCCACCCGAATGGCCACTCTCAGATCAGTTTCCAATACATCTATGCGGCTACTGTCTCATGCTACTGAGGGAGCCGCTAGAGCCAGCGGAGCAGGCCTAGTCATGAGGCGACAGGCCTGGCTCCGCCATTGTGATTTTGCAGAGCCCTTCAAGGCGACCTTCGAATGCCCCTTCGATGGTTCTGCCTTGTTTGGCAAGACTGTTCGCGAGACATTAGTCCAGAGCGAAAAGGACAGGAAGACGCTGTCTGCCGTCGGAGTCCGCTTCTCAGCTCCCCAGAGGTCCTTCTCTAAGAACCAAAAGGGACAGAAGAAGATGTGGTTCCGGAAGTCGCAGCAGTCCCAACCTGCTCCGGATAACCAGTCCTTCCGTGGCAGAGGAGGACGGGGAGGTCGTCGTGCTAGAGGCAGGGGGGCTCCTGGCAACCTTTCTCTGAGAGACCCACGCAGCAGCCCTGAAGGGTTGCCTGGCTGTCCGTCTCTGGAGGCAGTCGGGGGGCGGTTTTCGATGCACCTGACTTCTTGGGAGTCCATAACAACAGACAGTTGGGTGCTTCGAGTTATATCCAGAGGATATTCAATTCCCCTATTCAAGGTTCCCAAATCTCGCAGCCTCCCAGATGTTCCACCCGACCAAAGGGAGGCGGCAGCTATCGAAATCGAGCAGCTGCTAGAAAAAAGAGCCATCCAGCGCGTCCCCCCAGATCAAACCGGATTAGGGTTTTACTCCAGGTTCTTTTTGGTGCCAAAGAAGACGGGGGACTTAAGACCAATCTTAGACCTTTCCCAGTTGAACCTGTCAGTAACCAAGCAAAAGTTCCGGATGGTCACCCTGCAATCTATACTCCTCCTCTTGAGGGAGAACGACTGGATGTGCTCCATAGACCTCAAGGATGCGTACTACCACATTCGGATGGACAGACGATCCAGGAGGTTTCTTCGCTTCGGCTGGGAGCCAGTCATTATCAGTTCAGGGTCCTCCCCTTTGGTCTCACCTCAGCCCCCAGGGTGTTTACCAAGGTGCTAGCGGTGGTAGCGGCCCACCTGAGGCTCCAGGGATTACAGGTCTTTCCGTACCTGGACGACTGGCTCCTGACGGCATCATCAAGGCATCTTCTGTGCTCAGCCAGGGATTACTTTCTTCAACTAGCACCAAGGCTGGGCATCACGATCAACTGGGAGAAATCTTTTCTGAATCCCACTCAAATTATAGATTTCATAGGAGGAAGACTAGACACCAGATCAATACGATCCTTCCTCACCCCAGACCGTATCGCCAGCCTGAAGTGTCATGTGACAGCGATCCTGCAACCATCTCCAACTGCAGCTTTGGTCCTGAGGGCCCTAGGTTCTATGGCGGCAGCTATCCCGCTTCTCATTCATGCCCATTTACGCATGTGGGTTCTTCAATGGACCCTTCAAGTTCAGTGGTCCCCTCTTTGTTCTTCTCTAAACGCTCCGATTGCGGTCAGCAGAGCGTGCAGGGACTCCCTTCTTTGGTGGCTTCTTTCTCCGGAGCCCCTGGCAGGGAGACCTTTTTGCGCTGCATTTCCCCGAGCCACAGTGACCACGGACGCTTCTTGCCTCGGGTGGGGGCATTCTGCGGGAAAGATTGTCCAAGGCACGTGGAATCCCACAGAGACGTCATTGCATATAAATGTCCTGGAAATGAGGGCGGTGCTCCTAGCGTTGCAAGCACTTCACCACGTTCTTCCTTCAGGGACTATTGCGATTCAGACAGACAACATGTCGGTAGTCTGGTATATCAACAAGCAGGGAGGAACCAGGTCTTATCCCCTTTGTCGAGAGGCCATGAGAGTCTGGGAATGGGCAATTTCCACCAAACGCTTTCTGGTAGCAACGCACATTCCGGGAAAGTCCAACATCCTTGCGGACAAGCTCAGTCGCACTATCCTTTCTCCACACGAGTGGTCTCTCAATCCTCAAGTAGCGAAGAAGATTTTTGCCGTTTGGGGGCAACCCTGTTGCGATCTTTTCTGCCTCTCCCTCAAATGCCAAATGCGACAATTTCTTCGCTCTGCTTCCCCCACCAGGGGAGTTCCCGAGGGATGCTCTGGTGCATGCTTGGCCTCCCGGTCTCCTTTATGCCTACCCTCCACTTCCTCTGATGCAGAGGCTTCTGCAGAAAGCCAACAGTTTGGGGAGCAGAATGATTCTCATTGCCCCATTCTGGCCTCGACAACCTTGGTTCCCCTTCGTATGGTCTCACAAAATCAATCCACCATGGATTCTGGATCCAATTTCGGATCTCATCTCTCACCCTCTAGGAATGTCAGTTCCCAGTCTGCGGACCCTGAAGTTGACAGCTTGGCTGCTCCAGTTCCAACCTTAATTAGGACTCCCGGTATCTCATCACCGGTCAAGGCCATTTTAGTGGCTGCTCATAAACCTTCCACCAGGCAGGTTTATCGGAGTAAATGGAAGAGATTCTCTATATGGGCAGGACAGAGAACTTTGGATCCTTTCTCGGCACCTATGTCAGCGGTGCTGGATTTTCTAACAGACCTCTTTCATCAAGGGGCTAGTTCTTCCACGATTAAGGTACAATTGGCAGCTATCTCGCATTATCACATTGGTCATGACACAGCTCCCCTTATGACGGCGAAATTATGCAAAACATTTCTCAAAGGAGTTTTTTTGTTAAGGCCTCCAGTCAAGGAGGTTGTACCGCCTTGGGACTTGTCTTTAGTCCTGCAGGCCCTTACTGCTCCTCCTTTCGAGCCTGCAGCTTCTTCTGATTTAAAGTACCTTTCCTGGAAGACTGCCTTCCTGGTAGCTATCACTTCAGCCAGAAGAGTGTCTGAGCTTCAGGCTCTGTGTGTCAAATCGCCTTATCTTTCTTTCTTCCCTGATAGGGTGTGCCTCAGGACCAATCCATCTTTTCTTCCGAAGGTCTCTTCTGAATCCAATATTAACCAGTCAATCAATTTACTGGTGTTTTTTCCCAAGTACTCAAACAAAGGAGAATACAAATTGCATTCCTTGGATGTTCATAGACAATTACGTTTTTATATTAACAGAACAGCTGGCCACAGAAAATCAGATCAGCTGTTCGTCTCCTTTGCTAAATTTGCTCTGGGTAAAGCAGTATCTAAAGTCACCCTATCTAAATGGATTGCTAATTGTATTCTGCAGGCATATGACACTTCAGGCAGACCTGCTCCTCAGAGGGTTACGGCTCATTCTACTAGGGCAGTTTCCACGTCAGCCGCCTTTAAGTCCCGTGTATCATTGGATGATATCTGCGCGGCAGCTACTTGGGCCTCGCCTCATACTTTTATTTCTCATTACAAGGTGGATGTTGTTTCTAGAGGAAGAGCATCCTTTGGTTCAGCGGTGCTCCGGAACATCCTTCCATGACGGCCGCCCAAGATTCAGGTAGCTAGGGACTCTGTCCCACAGGTTGCAGACGAATGAAGTCTGCCTACTTCAGATTTAGAAGTTATGTACTCACCATAACGTTCCATCTGAGTAGGTGACTTCATTCGATGCAACTATCCCTCCATCCCCCTGACCTTTTTAGAGCGAGTATTTATGCTGTTTTAATGTACTGTTGTCAGTATTTTGAGGCAAACTCAATCTGAGGTCAGTCAGGGCTTGGCAAGGGATTATGGGTAAGAGGGAGGAGCTAGGAGCTCGGAGCCTAAGCTTTTGAATTGCCGGCTCGGATCCGAGGTCGGATCCGATACCCACAGGTTGCATCCGAATGAAGTCACCTACTCAGATGGAACGTTATGGTGAGTACATAACTTCTAAATATATAAATTGTTGCAACCCTTTCGGGGGGCACCTGACATCTAGGGCAAGAAAAACTAAAGAAAATGGCGTTGGCTGCTTTTTTTTACCTCTGAAGACCTGACATCAGGGAAGGGGCGACAGCAGCCGACGCAGGACCCAAGACTTTGGAATTCAGGCCGTCTGAGGGCAACCTGCCAGCAGGATTACCCAAATGTAATGACTGCAACAGTGAATATACTCAAACATCTACATTTATGGTAAGTGTACACAACTGTACTTTTTATGTAATCTGTTTGTACTTGAAGTCCACCATGGTGACTTGTTTACGGGAAGTCCTGGTTTTGATCCGGTCAGGTACAGCAGTTTATGCAGTCGCTTAAGTGTTTGGACAGGTCATTTGCATACACTTCTGCATAACGATGATTGATGTCTGCAATTGCAGGTAGTATGAAGCCTTTTATACCATTGCTTATTAGGCTGTAGTTAGCTTTGGTAAATTTTTTTATAATTTTTGTTCCAGTGAGGGTGTCAGTTTCAGTAGTTACTTCAGATGAGACTGATTTGTGGTCTGACTTAACCTGGGAAGGCATCACACATGGGGAAGTACAGTGGCCCCCGATGTTAGTGAGTACTATGTCCAGAACATTAGAGCCACTAGTGGCGGTGCAGAGTATCTGTTCCAGAGCATTTATGTTAAAGTCCAGGAACCTCTGGGCGAGCGTGTTTTTGCTTGTGTATGTCTCCCTGTCTATGGAAGGATAGTTGAAAATCTCCCATGACTAAGGTGTTGAACTGTATGGCAAGGGATTCCAGTAAATCTAGGTAGGTGATGTGCTTATCCTGGTTCATGGTGAGTGATCTAGAGCTAACGGTGTGGTATGATACTTTCCCAATAGTTAATTGGACATGGAGTAGTTTGAGAGAGTCATGCTGTTTGACCAGTCTAGAAGTGTGTTTGGTTTTAATGAAGATGGATACACCTCCACCTTTGATTCCTTCACGATCATTTTGAGGTCTGAACATATGGAAGACATTGTAGCCTTGCATGGTTGAGGTGCTGTCAATGGCCTTGAACCATGTCTTAGTAACTGCAGACATCAGCATCCTCTAAGGTGAGGAGTGCTTCCAGGGAGTGCAGTTTCATGTTTGTCTCAGTTAGATTTTGTTGCACTGGAAAATTTGTTTTGACATTGCCTAAAAATGGTACTATGGGTAGACAAGGGCCTTTGCCAGTATCAAAACGCCTATGGAAGACAGGTACAGACCATCTCTAGCAAATCAGCAAGGTCTGTCTACCATATCCTCCCAGGCTGACAGATATTGGATCCCCCTGGACTGACACCAGAAGCTGAGTAATTGTTGAAGTCAAGTATTTTTTGTTCGTTATATCATCATCATGGATGAGGGTAGGATACTGATTAGGGCTAAGGACATACCTGTCTAGGACACATGAGAGAGTTCTGTCATGTGTCTCTTCATATAGTCCAGAGTAGTACATCTCAAGTCATTCACTCCAGTATGGACTATGACAGAGTCATAACTGTACTTGTTGTTGAGTGACTTGAGTGCATGCGTGATTTGTCGGATCCTGGCACCTGATAGGCAGCAGACCATGACCACCTTCTTGTCCAGTCTGGTGAAGGCGACATCTGTGTGTCTCAATATGGAGTTGCCCATTACCAAGACGTTTGATGTGTTTTGCCTTAGGGGCTTATTTGTTGGGACGTGTGTGTGTGTGTGTGTGTGTGTGTGTGTGTGTGTGTGTGTGTGTGTGTGTGTGTGTGTGTGTTGATATGTGTAGTGGTTTCTTTTTGCTTAGTGGTGTAGTGTGGGTGGTGAGAGTTTGGGAGGTCTCTGTTCTTTTGGTAGGCTTTTAGTGACTACCTCTGCATATGTAAGTTTGTGGCATGACCTTATTTTCTGTGAGAGGTGAAGCTTGTGTTCCGACAACCTGTTTGATGTCTAGTTTGTTTTTACGTGAGAGAATTGTCTCCAGTTCCAGAGTGTATTTGCATCTCTCATATAAGGTGTTAATTTGAGTAAATGGTTGACAGTGTATATGAGGCAACGGCTACATTGCCTCAATGCCCTTATCAATCAAGCTGGCAGGAGAAATGATGGGAAACTGCTTGTTCATTTTGGCAGGATTTTTCTGAATGATATTTGGGAAAGAAGTGGGCTGGCTGGACTTCGTTATAAACAGCAAAAATAAAGCAGTAATTCAGTTAAACACAGTTAACAGAGTGCAGTGCTGGCTTAAAATATACTTATTTTTCATTTTTTTTCAGTGCATGCCTCTCTGATTTCAGAGCAGATGCACTCCAGACCGTTGGATAAAATTTCCAAACCGTGAGCAGCTCCAGTAACCTGCACAAACTCCTGGCTTATATACAGGCAGATTTAAACAGGTTTAACACAGCTATCAATGGGAAAGCCCCAAACTGAGCATTTCTCCACCAATCTCCAACTCAGATGGGTCCTGTGCTACACACTTCTGCCAAAAGGGTACAGGGAGGCCCTCTTAATGTACGATGGATGGTTTAAGAGCACAATGATATCAAACAGTCTAGATTCAGAAGGTCTGAATCTAGCCTATGCTATGAAAGCCAAGGAGAAACAGTTTCTAAATGTGAAGGAGTAAGGGAGAGTTACTTAAAGGTCAAAGTGAGAGTGTTCAGTTGTACTATTAGATGATCTGCAGTGGTACCACCCTCTGCACAAACTGGCAGCTCTTCTAGCAGTTGTGAACAGTGGACAGTTATGGAGAGAGTTTCCTATAGAGGGTTTTAAACTGGAGAGATTTGCTTATATGCAAGCACGGGGATCTGCATTTGCACGAGGGTTTTATACCAGCAGGATGAAAGACTAGAAAGTTAAACCCTCAGGCCAGTCAGATAACAACACAAAGAGCTATTGACCAGTAGTTCCCACCATGGATGGGTTGAATTTAGCTCTCTGCTCCGAACAGAGTGCAAAGGAACCCTCTTAATGAAGCTGGCCTTGAGCTCAAGTGCAGTAACAAATGCTTTAGAACAGAAGTAAGGATTCCTGCAATATCAAAAATCCTTGGAAATAAGTTCACTAACCCTGATAAATGTTCACAACACACAAAAATTTTCCAAAACTTAGAAATATTTTGGCAAGCTCAGAACAGCATTTGCAGAATACTGTTAAAGCAGCAACCTAAGAGCAGTACAGTAACAGATGGAGTTTCTTTAACAAGTGCCGGATGGAAAACGGTGATAAATTCAATCAGATAAATAAATGCAACACAGAATTGTTAAATATCACTGAAACAGAGTAAGTACAAAAAATTATACGTATATCAGCTTTGTATTTCCAGATGGTTTTAAAATCAGTCCAGATCTTGCAGCCAGAGGTAAACAAGCCAGGCACCAGAAAGCTCTGAATAAATGAGCATAATCTTAACACTGAAGAATGTTTTACTCCTTGCTCTGATTTCTGTCCGAAGAGTATCTGAGTTATACACTTGGACAGTGAGTCACCTGTACCTAGTTTTCCACATAGGCTGTGTTTCTTTTAGAACTGATCCTTCTTATTGCCTAAAATGGTCTCCGAGTTTATTTTGAGCTAGTATATTAATTTCCCTGTCTTTTTTCCAGAACCCAAAAACAAGGGAGAAAATTCTTCGTACTCTGGATGTCCACAAAACTCAAACCTTCAGAAAAGCTGATCAGCTGTTTTTCTTGTGTGAAGGAAAGTGAAAAGTGCAACCAATGTCAAAGCAGACAGTTTTGAGATGGTTGTCTCATGCTATTTCATTTTGCTATTCTCACCGTAGCGAGTCATTTCCAGGCAGGGTTAGGGCCCATTCCACCAAGACTTGAGCTTCTTATATGGCATTCTGGAAAGGAGTTGACTCTAGAAGTACTCTAGAAACAGCAACTCTGTTTTCTATATATGCCTTTACAAAGAACTACAGGTTAGATTTATTTTCAGGTGTAGAACAGGCTTTCCTAGAACCTTTTTTGCAGGTGCTCCTGGAGTCTTAATTTCTTTCTCCTCTCTTTTTTTGTATCTAAGCTATGGCAATCTACCAAAATGGCTTACACTACTGCAACAGTGATCCACTTTTGAACATAGTACAGTTGTGTAAGTAAAGCTACGATAAGCGTAGGTGATGCAACTGTTGCTGTAGCTCTCCCCTCTCTAACCCCTTTCGCGTAACTGTTGTGTGTGTGTGTTTATGTGCATATATATGTGCCAAAGATTGGGCCTGCTGGATTGAGACTCCCAAGGCTGATCTTACTGCGACTTTGCTGACCCTTCAGAGGACACCAACACTGCAGAGTCTTGCCGTCCATCCTTCTGGGTGCATAATCATGGACCATGGATAGATTTCAGAAGTGTGTTTATGCATCCTTGGTATTTTTCATGAGGCTGGTAATTTAGCTTCTTCATATGTTAAGATGCTATTGAGAGTTGGCAGACAAAAATACAGTCATTGGATGAATTACTGAAGAGACAGCATAAACTCGGATTGTCACTAAAGATGGCAGCCATGTCAGTAAATTACGAACATCTCCATGAGACCTTCCCACATCTTCTAATGCTGTGGCGTGGCCAGCAGGTGTTGGAATTATTGTGTTATACTACACCTGGTTGCTCCTGACAGACGTTGCAAAAGATACCAAGGTGACTTTTATTAATGCATCCTTAATGGGTCTGCTGTTTTTAGCCCAGTGCCAGAGCTTATCTGGAAAACATGGAAAAGGAAGGCAAAAAGAAGTTCACTGTTGGTGGAAAATTCCAGACTCCGTAAAATACATTTTCTATGACACTGTGAAGCTCGCGTCAGCTCTGGTTTGGTGTGGAGCAAAGCATCCAGAGATCTGGAAGAAAGCACAGGTTCCACAATAAATTTGAGAATGGTTGGCATTCCAGAGGTAGTAATATTCCACAGTAACAAAGGATGTCTTTCCATATCACTGTTGCAGTATTCTTTACAATAGGGATCCCCTGCCAAGTGTAGCTCAACATGTGGACAGTATACCAAAGCCTTTAGGTTGTAATAGGTAAGCCGTACTTCACACATTTGCTTCACGCACGTGGTGTAGGGCATAAAGTTGAAGTACAGACGTACCATCCTCAGAACTTCTTTGCTCCCAGTCTGAACGCCATCTGTGATTCAGTCTGATCGCTCATTTGTCTGCTGGTTACCAAGCCACTTTTCAGATAGGTGCCCTGTTAGGGATTTTTCTTCATATCTCGTTTTTATTGTTTGGTTGTTGGTTTCCTGTCATCCAGAAAGGGGAAATCCTAGTGCAAGAGACAGATTCACCATAAAGATCATCATGAGTAGTGTTTGTTTTGCTTAGGTGCTTTCCCATGACTGTACATCTTGTACTATTTGTCAGGAATTTGTTCTGAAAACCTTGCGTAGTTGTCTCTGTTCTTTAGCAATTTATTTAAAAAAAATCTTACATTTTTGGCTAAAGATACTATGTAAGAATCTTTCCAGCCCAAGGGTCAGCCATCTATGAAGAATACCAAGAAGGCTCAGTTGGATTCCTTTGCTATACCGCCTGCACCAGACGCCTCTGTCACGATTAGTGAAAGCCCATTGGACAGCATGTTTTTTCAGTTGGATTCCTTTGCTGTGACTGCTTCAGAGGCTGGCATGAAGCCGGCTTCTTGCACGTTCATGGGGGCCTTCCAGGTGTCTGCTACGGATGTTCAAGGGGAACTGCAACTGATTATTTCTGAAGGGCCTAGGGATGTTCCTCAAATCTTGGTGAGAGAAGAGATACCTACTATGCTTATAGAGTGCCGTAAAAGGTCAGAGCCACCCAAGACCTTTAGGGCTGATGTCCCCTTGAAAAAGAAGCAGAAAACTAAGCACCTTTCTCCTCCTCCCAAAGATCCTAAGAGTAAATGGCAGAATTTCAGTCAAGGCCTGTTTAATGCCCTTATCACTTTGAAACCTCCTCAGGGGGTCTCTGTTCCTGCTCTCCTTGGTCTTCTGCCCCTCTTAAGAGGCCTGGGGAGCAGGTTTCATTGGATGGGGATGGGGATTTTGATGAAGAATCCTTACCCTATTCTTCACAGATTCCATTTGCTTTCGATTATGGCTGTGAGGAATCTATTAGTCCTGCATCTCCTTTTGAGGAGATTTGTTTTGGTGACACAATTTCCTGAATGATGGAGTTTAAGTGGAATTGTGCCCAGGTCTCTGATGTTCTAAAGAGGGACTATGGTCTTCTTCAAATGCAGTCTTCTAGGCCCTCAGCTGTCCCTCCTGTTTTTGCTGCCTTGTTGGATGCCTTCTCCACGGCTTTTCTGGCTTCCGACAACCTACCCCCTGTTCTAAAAAAAAACTGATAGGTTTTATTGTAAATTCCTTTATAGGTGCCTCTGTGTCGACACTTTTGTTGTCTCTGTTGCTTCTGATAAGCCATCTAAACTTTTGTATACTTCTGCTATCTTGGCCTTTAGAGCTGTAAACTGCCAGACCCATATGGCCAGGTATGATTATCTTCATGTTTCACTGTTGCAGTCATCACATTTGGGTTATCTGCTTGCAATAGCCCTCAGTTGGCCTGATTATCAAAGTCTTGGGTCCTGCGTCGGTTGCTGTCTCATCTTCCATGACGTCAGGTAGTCAAGGATATAAAGCATGCAGCCGACGCCATTACATCAGTCTTTCTTGCTGTGCGGTGTCCAAAGCAGAAGCAGTTTGAAAGTGCAGGTCGGTCGACTCCTGAAATTTTCGTTTTCGAGTTTCAGAACCAAAATCTTCAACTAAGCTAAGTACCCCGTTGGGGAAAATTTTTTTTGCTCTAAACTGATGTGAGTAAAAGTCAGCAGTTATCCCACTCCACAAAGGGGGAGCCACCACTGATTCCAGGAACTTTTTATCCCACTCCACAAAGGGGGAGCCACCACTGATCCCAGGAACTTTTTATCCCACTCCACAAAGGGGGAGCCACCACTGATCCCAGGAACTATCGACCTATTAGCCTGGCGAGCCTGGTCTGCAAGGCCATGGAACATATCATCATGGAACTCATAAACAAAGGCATTGTTAAACTCCAAACTCTGGATCCCACCTAGTTCGGGTTTGTGAAAGGCAGATCATGCCTCCTGAACCTGATCGACTTCTTTGAGGCAGTCACCAAAGCCGTGGATGAGGGTAAGGTGGTTCACACAGCCTATCTTGACCTCGCCAAAGCTTTCGACACCATCCCCCATTCTGGAATTATAGCTAAACTCACTAAACTAGGTATAAATCCCTACGTCACAAAATGGGTTGCTAACTGGCTCACTGACAGAAGCCACACTGTAAAAGTTGCAGACTCCAAATCTGACCTCAAAGCAGTGACAAGTGTAGTACCACAGGGTTCCGCCCTGGGACCTCTCCTGTTTGGTATCTACTTCTCTGAAGTACAGGCTAACACAGAAGGCCTCTGGCTGACGAAGTTCGCAGATAACTGCAAACTAGGAGCCATAATCAAGTCCCCAAATGATGTTGACATCCTACAGAAGGGCCACACTGAGACAGATGCCTGGTGTCAGAGCCATGGCCTCAACTCAATGCCAAACAGTTTAGTGTTATCCCCTTTGGTAAAAACTCTGTACCCATGAACTGCCACATAGGCAGCAATCTACTTAACACTGAATGCATGATAAGAGACCTTGGGACCCAGGTGGACAGTAGTCTCTCCTTTGATAGTCACATCGCCACAGTAGTCAGGAAGTCCTTCTACGTGGCACACCTCATCATAAAAGGGTTCTCATCCAGGAAAAAAGAGGTCATTGTTCCCCTGTACTCGTCACTCATTAGACCCATTATAGAGTACAACGCCCCTTTTGGAATGTACCTCACAAGACATCTGCAGCAGCTGGAAAGGCCACACAAGTACCTCACAAAGAGGATTACTGGCCTCAAACAAGTGCCCTACACTGACCGCCTCAAAAAACTCCAGCTTTACTCCGTAGCATATCACCTACTCCAAGGTGATCTCTGTCTAACATATAAAGCTATGTCAAACACAGAGCTGTTGGACATGCTACACCTAAAGAAATCCCAATCCCTCCGAGCTGCACGCTCTAGGGACCTAAACCTTGTCATCACAGTAAACAGGACACGCTGGAGGAGAAGAAAAATTTTGATGAGTGGATGGGAAATAGGAAATACACCCCGGGGATCACTTCTGTATCTCTGCTGGACAGTGGCACAGGAAAATAACTTTCTTGGGTGGCGTAAGCTGTGGAACCTTGCTGGCTAGGCTTACGTAGGCCCTTGGGCCGATAGCCCAGTACCTACCTATGAACCTATAATTGTATTTCTTGTGGAAAGCAAATTCCTCATAAAGATGTTCATTCATACTGTATTCCTTGCCTAGGCCCTGACCATGACGTACTTCGCTGTCAGTTTTGTGCCTTATTTAAATAACGAACTATTCGTCATCGGTATATTTACGCTTCTAAATATTTTGGTACTCTGTTCAGTTATCCAGATATGGCTTCGGTAAGCCATCCGACTACTGGCATTCAGAAAAAAACGCAAAGATAAAGAAAGAGACGGACCGCATAGGTCCAAAGCTGCTGACGACACTTCTCCTAAGCTAGTCGCCAGTTCGCCAGTACTCATTGAGGCACTTTTGCAGCTCCTGATACTCGCTACTTCAGATTCGCAGGCCTTTACTGAGACCCATTCGGAGTACAGTATGCTGTGAGATGCTTCGACTGTGGAACCTGCGGATGTCTCTACCTTGGATGGGTCCAGAGCTGCTGTGCAGGCACCGGCTTCTGAGGGTGTATTTAGGCCTACTGACTTGCATATTAAAGCAATGATGTCTTCTTCTTCAAGGCCTAAAACTTGATCCATGCTTAGAAAACAGACGCCCAGACCGCATGGTCAGGCCTCTATGCTTAAAAAACAAATGCTAAGAATGGCTGAAGACCTTATTACTTTAATCAGGGGAAGCCAACCTTCCCCCTCTAAGAGATCAAGGACTGAATTTTCTTCTGATTCTTCTGATCAGGATTCTGAAATTTCCGCTTCCTCTGATGACCAGGATTTATGAGGATTCTGATGCAGAGGACTCTATTCCCTCTGCTTCCCCTCCAGAGGATTTCTCTTTTGGTGAAACCTTGCATACTGTAAGAAAGCACTTTCGCTGGGAAAGCCAGGATTACTCTGATTCTAAAAAGAGGCATAGGGATTTCTTACTCCTGACTTCAACACAGGCCTTTAGGTATTCCCCCTGTACTGGGCATTGTTGATGATGTCTTTTTGGAATCTAGCTTGGCCCCTGACTCCTTACCTCCTGCTCCCAGAAAACCAGATAGATATTGCAGGGTTCCCGACTCTCACAAGTTCCTATCCAAAAATCCTACTGTGGATCCTGAGACCATTTCACAGGGACCCAAGGGCATTAATGCTACTACTGCCAAAAATCCTACCCCCTCTGATAGAGATTCCAGGGTGCTGGATAGATGGGGTAAGAAGGTATACACTTCTGCAGCCTTGGCCATTAGGGCCTTAAACTGCCAGTTTCATATGTTAAAGTATCAGCAGCATATTATTGGGTTGCTTAAACAGAAAATGATGTTCATTCCTGATTATGCTGAAAAATGGAAAAGATTCTGTTCCTGGAACCAAATTCAGGCGATGGGCACAGCAGCGCCCAATTTACCTCAGATTCTTCAATACTTAACTGAGATTCTTTACAAGAGCCTTTCCTTTTCCTCCATCAAAATTCATGCCTCAGCCATTTCAGCTCATTACAACACAGAACCACCCCTCTTCTCTCATCCACTGCTCAAGCAGTCCTTCGGAGGGGCCAAAAACTTAAGACCACCCAGCAGAGCCCCAACTCCAGCCTGGGACCTTAACTTTATATTGGAAAAACTCACTCTACCGCCTTTTGAGCCAACTTCAAATGCAGAGCTGAAATTCCTTTCTTGGAAAACAGCCTTCCTTTTAGCCATCACTTCAGCAAGAAGGGTGTCTGAATTACAGGTCCTTATGGCAGTGGAGCCTTTCATCATCTTTCATGTGGACAGGGTGTCCCTCAGGACCAATCCCTCCTTCATGCCCAAGGTGGTATCCAGTGTGGCTCTTAATCAGTCCATTCATTTACCAACTTTCTTTTCTAATCCACAGAACAAAGGGGAATGTATACTGCACTCCTTAGATGTGCACAGACAACTTGGATTTTACTTGGACAGGACTAAACCTCTCAGGAAATCTGAACAGCTGCTGTTTGCATTGGCTGCAGGGGCAGAGAGGAAGGCCATTTCAAAGCAAACCACCTCTAAATGTATAGACCATTGCATTCATTTCTACTATAAGCACCATGGAAAACCTACCCCACGGGATAAGACCACATTCAACCAGGGCTGCATCTACCTCCACAGCCTTTCTCAGAGGTGTCTTTACAAGGAACATCCTAGAAGCTGCTACCTGGAGTTCTGTACATACTTTCACCAAGCATTACCATTTGACAGTTTTCTCTAAATCCAGAGCTGGCTTTGCCACTGCAGTCTTGCAGGGCCTTATAGCTGGTCCTAATGCTATCTAATTTCCTTCTTCCATCCGTAGCTTTGGGAATCTACCCAAACAGTGAAGCACAAAGAATATAGCACAGTTGTGTACACTTACCATAAATGTAGATGTTCGAGTGTATTCACTGTTGCAATCCTGGTTACCCTCCCTGCAACCCCCGACTTCTTTTGGCTATACCTATAGTCTTGTTTACTATGTTTAAAGCTTTTTGGTGTATTTGCTTTTTGATTGGAGGTGTAACCTTGTGTATATATATATATATATATATATATATGTGTGTGTGTGTGTAATTGCTTCCCATTATGGGGGCACCTGACATCTGGGGCATGAAAAGCTGATGTAATGGCGTCAGCTGCATGCTTTATACCCCTGACTACCTGACGTCATGGAAGATGAGACAGCAACCGATGCAGGACCCAAGACTTTGATAATCAGGCTGACTGAGGGCTACTGCAAGCAGATGACCCAAATGTGATGACTGCAACAGTGAATACACACTAACATCTACGTTTATGGTAAGTGTACACAACTGTACTTTTTAGCTCTTGTCTGTCAGGCCTATCAAGTTATTTCAGATCTTACTGACTCTGAGGGGAAGACTTCTGCTCTCTGTTTACTAGGGATGTCTCCTCAGGTTGCTCGCCATTCTGTTAAATGCAGTTGTGATGCAGCTGGTGCCTCATCTAGAGCTGCTGCTTGTGGTTCTGTGTTGAGGGGGTCTATATTATCATATTGCACGCTCAGAAGAGCGAAAGACAGATAATCGACCCCATGTAAGCGAAAGCTTACAACGTCGAAACTTCAGAACAGAGATTATTTTCCAATAGAAAACATTCGCTGTTCCGGGAAAAAAAAAAAAAAAAAGTAAAACATTACTTAACGTGGGGAGCTATGCCCCCCACACCCCCTTGCTTAAATATACCAATTCCGAGATCGCACTACAGTGCCGAAAAGGCAAAGTAGTGAAAGTGGCTGAAACAAATTCTTTCCCAGGGAACGACTTCGCTGAAACTCCGCTTCGCTATTTTGCCTTTTCGCACTTTACTGTTTGACAAAGACGCATTCGACAACCTGCGTCTGCGATGGCATAATAGGGAACCATGTTGAGGAGGTATTCCTGGCTTCAACTTCAACCTTTGCCTGGTGATATTAAGGCTAAGTTGATGGATGCTCCTGTAGTTAACAAACATATTTTTTGGTGCTGCTGCTGAGTTGTTCAAGTCCCTTCAGGAAAAGGCTAAGGCTAAGGCTTTACAGGATTTGAAGTATATTTTTGTTTCACCTGTTCCTGTGTTTCAAAAGAATTACCCTAATAAACCTGATTTTGTCTGCAGACAGTGTCGCCCTCCCCCAGAGGTAAAAAGAGTGGTAGAAGGACTCATCTTGGGAAGTCCCCACAATCTCTTTCAGCTCAGAAGCCTCCTTTTCCTGACAAACCAGGAGCTGTCTGACTATCCTTGCCTCTCTCTTCTCAGTCACAATCCTCTCTCTTTGTCTTTCCCTATCCCTTCCTATGTTGTTAAAAATCACTCGGGATTCGTGGGATGTCCTATTCCTGTGTTGCAGTATTCTTAGTGTGGGATTCTCCACCTCTCCCGACCTGAACGTCGACTCCTTATACAAAAGCTTAAGTCTGGTTGCTGTAGGTGCGTGGGATGTCACTTATAGGGTCATAAACCAGGGACCTTAAATGTGACGTCTGCATGCACAGACCTCAGAACTTTTCAGCTGCAGTCGACTGTCACATTGATCGCTTCTCTGCTCTACTTTGAGGACATCTAAAGCTAAGTACCCCATTGGGGATTTTGTTTTAAATTTTTGCTTGAGCTTGGTTTGCCGTACCCTACCATTAGGCGATGTCCACTAATAAGGGTAAATGCCGATGTGGGGGCCAGATTCCACATAAGGATATGCACACCCGTTACATTTTCTGCCTAGGCCGAGAACACAACCATACCTCTTGCCCAATTTGTCAATCCTTCGTACCCAAGACCCTCCAAAACTGTTTAGCCCCCTTAAATTAATATATTTAGAAAAGCAGAAGCTAAAAAGGCTAGCACTCAGGATGGATTCCGAGTCGGCCGCTCCAGTGGAACCTCCACGGAAAAGGCCAAGATTTCAAGGCCTAGTACTTCTGCCTTTCCGGCATCTGAGTCTCACCAGCTTCCAATTTAGGAGTTGAGGGATATCCGTTAGAGACTACTACTTCAGCAACGCCCCTCGAGGAAGCCACTTTGGAAGTTATGGCCAACATGTCCATGGAGACAGCTCAGACGTCTATTCTAACCGATGTTGAGGGGGAACCAGACAAAGCCGGACAACCGACCGGGATGCCCTTGCCTGAAGCCCCAGCTCCTATTCAGACCCCTGAAACCAGGCCTTCTCCTAAAGCTACTCCTTTGAAAAGGAAGCAGAAAACAAAGCACCTACCTTCACCCACAGAGGGAGTTCCAGACTGGCAATCGTTCACCATCTCCTTGATGAAGGCCACGGCCTCTTCCCCCCTCCACCATTCCTGTTCTCAGTCCTAGGCCTGCCTCAGCTGCTTCTCTCCTCCCTCCCTCCCACCACCCATGAAGGGGAAGAAGAACAGGAGTCTTATTTATTATTTATTTTATTTTATTTTACATTTGTTAACCGGGCTGGTCTATCTGGATACATATTCGTTTTCAGTAGAGGCCCGAGGAGAAAAGCTCCAATACACAATAGAAGTACATATTTAAATTGCAAGATTCAAAGTATTGTTACAACAAGAGAATACAGTTTACATATGCAGGAATCCTCAACTCATCCTCAGACAAATCCGTTACCTACTCATCACAAATAGCCTCCCCTTTAGAATACTACTCCCTGATGAGGAATCCATAGAAGGGGACTGTCCACCAGAGGATATCAGCTTTGGGGAGACCATCACAAAAATGAAGCAATATTTTAAATGGGACACTTCCCAAATGACTGAAACTCAAAAGAGATGCTTTGAGTTGCTTCAAGTGGAATTTCCCTCCCCTTCAGCCATCCCTCCCTACCCTGATGCATTCTCAGGAGCATCTAAAAACCCAGACTCTTAGCCTCGTGCCCCTAAGAGGCTTGACCGTTTCTATAAAGTATCAGATTAGCAAAAATTCCTGGTCAAACCATGCATGGCTGACCCAGCAGTGATTGCTGTATCCCCTGACAAGCAATCAAGACTGATTCCTTCATTGTCTCTGTTACATACTGACAAAGACAGAAAAAACATGGACAGGATAGGCAAAAAGGTTATAACTCTTTCACCCTAGTCTTCTGATAAAATATGCTTTGGACATGGTATCCCAAGCTTCTCCCCTCCTGTCATCCATACCTGACTCCCCTAGCAAGACAGAGGTAACATCAAAACTGTCCCTGGCTTCTCAAGTGGCCAGACATTCTATTAGATGCAGTTATGATGCAGAAGAGGCCTCTGCAAGGTCCGCTGCTACTGCATCTGTACTGCTTAGATATTCATGGCTACGCCTTCAACCCCTACCAGATGACTTCAAGTCAAAAGTTCTAGATGGCTCGCTAGACCACAGCCTCCTGTATGATAAACACTCTGCAGACCTCTTTAAAAACCTTCAGCAGAAAAGTAAACAGCTTCAAGACATCAAGAATCTGTTGGTGTCTCCCATTCCTAAATATTACAGAAATTACCCTGCTAAGACTACCTTTGTCAAGAAAACACCCTCCTCAGCAACTCCATCCTCTTCCAGGCACAGGAAAGGAACCAGGAGGCAGACCACCTCCAGACCAGCAGCCTCACAGCCTACTCAAAAACAGCCTTTTCATGACCGAAATGGCTCCAACAGTGCGTGACTGCTTTGCCCACCTCCCCTTGTCAGCCCGCTTCTCCCACTGCCTTCCCCTGTGGAGATCCATCACCTTAGACTGCTGGGTGTCAGCAATACTACAAGAGGGATATTTCCTCTCTCTTGGAAGGAAAAGCCCTTTACAAGGGGCATTCCATTCTCCCCCAAAAATCAGCTACATCTTATTCCACAGGTCCTGCAGGACCTTCTGAATCATGGAACTGTAGAACCTGTACCCCCAGGACAGGAAGGGAAAGGCTTTTGCTCATGATTATTTCTTGTCCCCAAAAAAGATGGCTCTTGGAGGCCAATACTGGATATGTCCTTTCTAAACCTATTCCTAAAAGTTCCATCATTCAGAATGTTATTCCTACAAACCCTTCTTCCAGTACTGCCAGCTCAGGCCTTTATGGCCACACTCAACCTGAAGGAGGCGTACCTCCATATCCCAATAAAACCCTCCCACAGAAAGTACTTACGTTTCACTGGGTCCGGTTCACACTTTCAATTTACAGCCTTGCCCTTTGGTTTATCTACTGCACCCAGAGTTTTCACAAATGCCTAGCTCCAGCTATAGCCTTTTGTAGAACCAAAGGTGTCAAAATTTATCCTTACCTAGACAACATATTCATTCTAGCAGAAAGGGAGGACACCATACAAAACCATCTGCAGTACACCATTTCCCTACTTCAGAACCACCTGGGGTTCACCAGAATTTTCCAAAATCATTACTAACCCTCCCCCCAGCAGGAGAAAATCTTTCTGGGCTGCAGGATCAGAACAGACCTGATGTGGGCATTCCTCCCTCAGAACAAAGTTGTCTCTCTCTCTGCCCACTTCCAAGACCTAATGCAAATTCAGCAGATATCTGCAAGACAATCCTTAAGGGTCCTGGGGCTGATGGCAGCTAGCATCCCTATGCTGCCTTTGGCCTGAATGCATATGCAAAAACTGCAGTGGTACTTGAAGACTGTGTGATCTCAACGCAAACACCCGCTAGAATTTCAGATTACTCTCTTACCCCATCTCAAAGCAGAACTAAGGTGGTGCATTTAACAAGTACAAATGAACCCAGGCCTTCCACTTCAACCCCCCACCCCAACCCAGGACATGCATAGAGATGCATCCTACCTGGGATGGGGGGGCTACCTTGAAGGGGTTCATGGTACAGGATACGTGGCGTCCTACCCTCCGAAGAAAGGTATCAATGTGAGGGAAATGACAGCAGTCTTTTTAGCCCTAAAAGCCTTTCTCCCAGTCCTGCATCCAGGCCCCCAAATTTTCACAGACATTACTTCAGCAAACAAGGCGGGACCAAGTCCTACTTTCTTTGCTGGATAACCATCCAAATTTGGGACCTTGCCTCCAGAAACAACTTATCCCTGCAGGCAACATACATCCCTTCCCAGGACAACAAACAAGCAGATGTTCTTAGCGGAGCATCCTCTCTACAGCACATGTGGATGCTGAACAGGGACATTTTTCTACATATTGTCCACTGGTGGGGCACACCTCAGGTAGATTTGTTTGCCCCCCCCCCCCCAGAACAGACAGTTGAAACAATTCTGCACCATGGATCACTCTGCACTTGCCTGGAGGGTCGATGCTTTCAGCATTTCATGGAAGGGACGGTTTCTGTATGCATTTCCACCCTTCCCTCTCATCCAAAAAGTCCTCCTGGAGATCAGGAAAGACAAACCAAAAATCTTGCTGGTGACTCCGTTTTGGCCAAGGCAGCACTGGTTCCCCCTACTACTCTCACTAGCCAAAGGCAATCACCACAAGTTACCCCACGAGATGGACATACTCACACAACAGAAAGGATCTCTCATTCACCCTCACCTACAGATGTTATGTCTAACACTCTGGTGATAAACTTTTAATTCCTTTCAGACACCACTACTCTGAGGACGTGCTTTCAGTCCTGAGAGAGGCCAGGAAACCAACTACAAGGAGATCCTACATTTCAAAATGGGAAAGATTCTCCAAGTGGTGTCTCCATAGGCACAGGGATCCCTTTCAAGCTGATACACCTCTTGTCCTTACTTATGTGTGTGAACTCATCAAGGCTGACCTTTCATATTCTTCAGTGAAAGTCCACCTGTCTGCAGTCTGTGCCTGCTTACCCCTAGAACCTCCTCTACTAGCCAGGCTAGATGTTAAACTATTCCTGAAGGGTTCTTACACATCAGGCCACGTAGAAAGCCCGTCCCACCTCCTTGGGACCTCAACTTCATCCTGGAAAAATTCAAACTGCCTCCTTTCAAGCCCGCCAGTGCTGTGATGCTACAGATATGCACATGGAAAACTGTACTGCTCGTGGCCCTCACCTCTGCTAGAAGGGTGTCAGAGTTACAAGCTCTCATGGCCTGCTCGCCCTACAATATCCTCCACAAGGATATGGTGCCCCTGCGGACTAAGTCTCTTTTCATGCCAGAGGTGGTGAACGAACTGTCCTTAAATCAATCCATTCACCTGCCCACCTTCTTTCCCTCTCCCACTAATGACAGTGAGCTGATACTCCATTCACTGCATGTGCACAGCCAACTAAGGTTTTATTTAGACAAAACTTAGTCCATCAGAAAATCCAACCTACTCTTTGTAGCCTTCCACCCCAGAGCCCTGGTCAAGGCAGTCTCCAAACAAACCATTTCCTGCTAGATCAGAAAAACTGTATGTTTCTGCTACTCCCACCATGGCAATGACCCACTACAGGAAGTAAGAGCTCATTCTACCTGGGCCGTGGCTTCCTACAAAGCCCTCCTCAAAGGCCTGGAGGCAGCCACCTGGTTCCCCCATACACTACAAACTGGATAATATTTCCAGAGCCAGGGCAGGATTTGCTAGGGCAATCCTGCAAGGCTTTCTGGAATCGGCTACATCTTTCCCCACCCTTCCTTCTTCCTAAGCTGTGGCACTCTCCCACACTAAGAATACTGCAACATAGGAATAGAAGGACATAGAATGGTTGTGTAAAATCTTACCATAACAATAGATGTCCTTCTCTTCCATGTTACAGTCCCCCCCACCTATCCCCTTTATTCTTTTTGACTTGTCTAATGAGCACCATGGGGCTCATCCTAGACTGAGGCCAGACTTGCCAGCAAATGGCACCTCTTGTGGACATCATTTTGCTCTCTCTACTGGACTGTCCAAGTGGGCATTTAAGATGTTCTTCGTGTTTCACTGTTGCAGTCATCACATTTGGGTTATCTGCTTGCACTTACTTAATTCCAATCCTTCTCTTTCTGATAAGGATAGAAAGATGGTTGATAAGCATGGGGAAAAAAAGTATGCTTCTGCAACTTTGATTTTCAAATTTTTGAATTGGCAGATCCATATGTTAGACTAACTGCGAACAGATGAGGAATGATTTGTTTGCAGATGTTCTTCGTGTTTCACTGTTGCAGTCATTACATTTGGGTAATCTGCTGGCAGGTTGCCCTCAGTCGGCCTGAATAACAAAGTCTTGGGTCCAGCGTCGGTTGCTATCTCATCTTCCATGACTTCATGTAGTCAGGGATATAAAGCAGGCAGCCGATGCCATTACATCAGTCTTCCTTGCCATGCGATGCCCAAAGCAGAAACAGTTCGCAAGTGACGGTCGTCCAACTCCTGAAATTTTTGTTTGAGGTTCAGAACTGAAGTCTTCGACTAAGCTAAGTACCCCGTTGGGGAAACTTTTTCTTGCTCTAAACCGATGTCAGTAAAAGTCAATAATTGTATTTCTTGTGGAAAGCAAATACCTCATAAAGATTTTCATTCGTACTGCATTCCTTGCTTAGGCCCTGACCACGATGTACCTCGCTGTCAGTTTTGTACCTTATTTAAACAATGAACTATTCATCGTCTGTTTATTTACGCTTCTAAATATTTTGGTACTTTGTTCAGTTATCCAGATATGGCTTCGGTAAGCCACCCAACTACTGACATTCCGAAAAACGCAAAGATAAAGACAGAGACAGCCCGCATAGGTCCAAAGCTGCCGACGACGCTTCTCCTAAGGTAGTCGCCAGTTCGCCGGTACTCACTCTGGCGCTTTTGCAGCCCCTGATACCCACTACTTCAGATTTGCAGGCCTCCACTGAGACCCATTAGGAGTCCGGTATGCCGCGAGATGCTTCTACTGTGGAACCTGCAGATGTCTCTACCTTGGATGGGTCCGGAGCCGCTGTGCAGGCACCGGCTTCTGAGGGTGTGTTCAGGCCTACTGACTTGCGTATTAAACTGACGCCATCTTCTTCTTCAAGGCCTAAAACTCGATCCATGCCTGGATAACAGGTGCCCAGACTGCGTGGTCAGGCCTCTATGCCTAAAAAACAAATGATAAGAATGGTTGAAGACCTTACTTTAATCAGGGGAAGCCACCCTTCCCCCTCTAAGAGACCTAAGACTGAGTTTGCTTATGATTCTTCTGATCAGGGTTCTGAAATTTCTGTTTCCTCTGATGACCAGGATTTACCCTTATCTACCTATGAGGATTTCTGATGCAGAGAACTCTATTCCCTCTGCTTCCCCCCTAGAGGATTTCTCTTTTGATGAAACCTTGCATACTCTTAGGGAGCATTTTCGCAGGGAAAACCAGGATTACTCTGACTCTAAAAAGAGGCTTTGGGATTTCTTGCTCCTGCCCCAACACAGGCCTTTAGCTATCCCCCCGGTACTGGACATTGTTGATGCCTTTTCAGAATCTAGCTTCGCCCCTGACCCTTTACCACCTGCTCCCAGAAAACCTGATAGATATTACAGAGTTCCTGACTCTCACAAGTTCCTATTTAAAAATCCTACTGCAAATCCTGAGACCATTTCACAGGGACCTAAAGACATTAAGGCTACTACTGGCAAAAATCCTACCCCCTCTGATAGAGATTCCAGGGCGCTGGATAGATGGGTAAGAAGGTATACACTTCTGCAACCTTGGCCATTAGGGCCTTAAACTGCCATTTTCATATGTTGAAATATCAGTAGCATATTATTGGATTGCTTAAACAGAAAATTACGTTGATTCCTGACTGTGCTGAAAATAAAGATTTACAGGATTTAATGCATTCTGCTGAACAAGTTGGAAAACATACTTTGCAGTGTGGTTTTAATTCACTAGAGGCATCTTACAGGGCTGCTGTCACTGGGTCTGTACTTAGAAGGCATGCTTGCCATAAGGAGCAATCTTTGCCAAATCATGTTAAAGCTAAATTGCTAGATGCTCCCTTAAACGAAGACCGCCTGTTTGGCAACAAAGCAGAATAAGTACTTAAAAAGCTAAATCTGTGCAAACTGTTAAAGATTTCCTGCAAGTACAGCATCCTAGATTTAGTAGGCATTGGTCCTCTAAAAATTGGACCTTTCCTGCCTCTTCCAGGCCTTCTCAGTCCAAACCCAGAACCAGCAGAACCGCCAGGCTTCAGTCCCAAGGTACTCACAGGGCTAAGCAGTGGGGGGCTCCCCCTTCAAAAACAGGGAGTGGTAAGACTCCCCCCCCCCGTGGTAAACTGTCTCAGTGACCTAACTTTAAATCTTCCCAACCCTGCAGAACTGACTGTTCCCTTAGGGGGAAAGATTGCCTGGCAGGCAAAAAATTGGGAACTCATTACCCAGGACAAATGGGTTTTTAAATATAGTTTCCCAAGGATACAGATTCCACTTTTACTCCTTACCAACCCCAAACGGTTGGCCAGACCTTCCCCCAAATTAGTGGGCAGAGGCTCAAAAGCAAATTCTCTCTCTCTTAAGCATCAGGGCTATTCAACCTGTTCCAGAAGAGGAAAGGGGACAAGGTTTCTAGTTAAGACTTTTCCTGGTGCCCAGAAAAGACAACTCCTGGCGTCCTATACTGGACCTCTCTGTCCTAAACACATTTTTGGTGATCCCAAAATTCAAGATGCTAACTCTTCACCAGCTGCTTCCTGTGCTAGGCAAGGATGCCTAGTTGGCAACACTAGATTTAAAGGAAGCCTACCTGCTGCACATCCCAATAAGGGAATCCTGCAGAAGATACCTACGCTTCAAAGTAGGGCTACATGCACTATCAGTTCTCTGCACTGCCCTTTGGCTTATCTCCTGCACCCAGGGTATTCACAAAGTGTAGAGCTCCAGTCATTGCATTTTGTAGGCAAAGAAATATCCATATATATCCATACCTGGACGATTATCTAATTCAGGCAGAAAGCTAGGACATACTATTGAATCATCTGCCGTTTGTACAGAAATTGCTAACTTCTCTGGGTTACACCATAAACGAAAAGAAATCACATTTGGTACCCTGCCAACAAATTGTATTCCTGGGAGCAAACTTGAACACAACTTCCCAGATGGCTTTTCTCACGCCAGGTAAACAAGTTAATTTGACAACCTACTTCAAACTACTGGCCACAAAGACCCAGCTATCTGCAAGGAAAATACCGCAAGCCCTGGTGTTCATGGCCTCCTGCATTCTACTAATTCCATATGCAAGACTACATATGAGGAAACTGCAGTGATCTCTAAAAAGCCTATGGTGTCGACATTCTCATGATCTAGAAGCAATGATTTCTATCATTCCTTGTCTACAGATAGAGTTCCTTTGGTGGGCAGACGCCTGTCACTAATACAAGGGACTGCCATTCACTCTACCCCCTGCCGCCCAAATCCTAACAACAGATGCATCAGACTATGCATGGGGGGCTCACTTGGCAGGGAAGTGCATTCAGGGCAAATGGAACCCAAGTCAAATGCACCTACACATCAATCAGAAAGAAGTATTAGCCATACAGAATGCTCTGACAGTCTTCAGGGACCACATCCTTCCAGGGCAGTTAATGGTAAAGACGGGCAACACCACTGTTATGTGGTACATAAACAAGCAGGGAGGAACCCACTCATACCCTCTCTGCAGACTAGCCATGGCTCTGTGGAACACAGCCTTGAGCTACCAAGTGTATCTACAGGCTCAATTCCTGCCAGAAAAGTTAGACACACTGGCAGACGACCTAAGCAGAAATCTCATGGACCCACACAAGTGGAAACTGAAACCAAAGATATTCAACATGTTGAGAAACAAATGGGGGAGCCCAGATATAGACCTGTTTGCCTCCCCCTAGAACTACCAATTGGAACAATTCTGAAAAAGGACTCCCCACAAACAAGCTTGGAAAGTTGATGCCCTGTCCTTCACCTGGAAAAAGCAGTTTGTGCCTTTCCACCTCTGCCTCTCCTTTCCAAGGTACTACTAAAGATCAAACAGGACAAACCAAGGACAATACTGATTGCACCAGACTGGCCACGCCAACACTGGTACCCCCTTTTGCGCAGTGTGACTCCTGCCTTAGACCACTACCCTGCTGTCTCAGCAGGAGGGCTAGATTCTACAACCGCAGCTTCAAACCCTGAACCCGGCAGCCTGGCTAATTACCTAATCTCTCCGTTTCCATCCCTCAGTAAGCAAGTGTTGGATGTCATTCTGGGGGCAAGGAGGCCTAGTACTAGAAGATCCTATGCTGAGAAATGGAAAAGATTCTGTTCCTGGAACCAGGCTCAGGGGATCAGCACAGCAACACCCGATTTACCTCAGATTCTTCAATACTTAACTGAAATGCTGCACAAGGGCCTTTCCTTTTCCTCCATCAAAATTCATGGCTCAGCCATTTTAGCTTATTACAACACAGAACCACCCCTCTTCTCTCATCCACCGTTGAAGCAGTTCCTCAGAGGGGCCAAAAACTTAAGACCACCCAGGAGAGCCCCTACTCCAGCCTGGGACCGTAACTTTGTATTGGAAAAACTCACTCTACCTCCTTTTGAGCCAGCTGCAAATGCAGAGTTGAAATTCCTTTCTTGGAAAACAGCCTTCCTTTTAGACATCACTTCAGCAAGAAGGGTGTCTGAATTACAGGCCCTCATGGCAGTGGAGCTTTTTCATGCAGACAGGGTGTCCCTCAGGACCAATCCCTCCTTCATGCCCAAGGTGATATCCAGTGTGGCCCTTAATCAGACTATTCATTTGCCAACCTTCTTTTCTAATCCACAGAACAAAGGGGAGCGAATACTGCACTCCTTAGATGTGCACAGACAACTGGACAGGACTAAACCTCTCAGGAAATCTGCACAACTGCTGGCTGCATTTGCTGCAAGGGCAGAGGGGAAGGCCATTTCAAAGCAAACCATTTCTAAATTGTTAGGCCATTGCATTTATTTCTGCTATAAGCACCATGGAAAACCTACCCCACAGGGGCTTAGACCACATTCAACCAGGGCTGCATTTACCTCTACAGCCTTTCTCAGAGGTGTCCCTACCAGGGACATCCTAGAAGCTGCTATCTGGAGTTCTGTACATACCTTCACCAAGCATTCCCATTTGCCATTTTTCTCTAAATCCAGAGCTGGCTTTGCCACTGCAGTCTTGCAGGGCCTTATAGCTGGTCCTAATGCTATCTAATTTCCTCCTCCCATCCTTAGCTTTGGGAATCTACCCAAATGTGATGACTACAACAGTGAAACATGAAGAACATAGTACAGTTGTGTGTACACTTACCATAAATGTAGATGTTTGAATGTATTCACCGTTGCAGTCCTAGTTACCCTCCCTCCAGCCCCCTGACTTCTATTGGCTATACCTCTGTTCTTGCTTACTATGTATTTGCTTTTTTGTTGGAGGTGTAACCTTGTATATATAATTGCTTCCCATTATGGGGGCACCTGACATCTGGGGCAAGAATAACTGATGTAATGGCGTCGGCTGCATGCTTTATACCCCTGACTACCTGACGTCATGGAAGATGAGACAGCTACCAATGCAGGACCCAAGACTTTGTTAATCAGGCCGACTGCAAGCAGATAACCCAAATGTGATGACTACAACAGTGAATACACTCAAACATCTACATTTATGGTGAGTGTACACAACTGTACTTTCTGAGGTCTGTACATACAGACGTCACATTTAAGGTCCCTGGTTTATGGCCGTACATTGTGACGTCCCACGCACCTACAGCAACTAGACTTAAGCTTTTGTATAAGGAGCCGACGTTAGGGTCACCTGAGGCGAAGAATCCCACACTAAGAATACTGCAACATGGAAGAGAAGGACATCTATCATTAAGGTAAGATTTTACACCACTATTCTTTCTTTCCATTATGTGCCAAGGGTATTTTATGGTCTGGAAATCCCTTCCCCTTTTTGGACATTCCTCAGCCTTCTCCGGAACAGCTGCCCTTTTTTCCAGAGGTGCTTCGAGACCTGTTATCTCAAGGAACAATTCAGGAAGTTCCAGCTCCTCAAAGGGGGAAAGGGTTTTACTCCATAACGTTTTTGGTCTCCAGAAAAGAAGGCATCTGGAGACCCATTCTGGATCTCTCTCAGCTAAACACCTTTTTGAAGGTTCCCTGTTTCCAGATGCTATCCCTTCAAACTTCGTTTCCTCTTCTTCCTCAGGCTTTTCTGGTCTCCCTGGATGTCAAGGATGTATATCTTTATATCCCAATTAATCCCCTTTTCAGGAAGTTTTTACATTTGTTTACTTCCTTGCATTTCCAGTTCTCTCTTTTCCCTTTTGGTCTTGGATTTGCATACACAACGTAGATATTATTTGGATAAAATGAAAGCCATTTGTAAATCTAAGCAGCTTTTTGTTTCCTTTCATTCTAGATCTTTAGGCTTGGCTGTTTTTAAGCAAACTATTTTTTTCCTGAATACCTAAAGCCATTTCTTTTTGTTATTCTCCTCATAAGAAAAGCATCCTCTCTTCTGTTAAGGCTCATTCTACCAGAGCTGTGGCTTTTTCTGCTGTTTTTTCAGGGGCTTGGTTGCACTTTTATTCTTGTGGCAGATTCTTGGACTTTATTACTACCAAGCACTGTAAGTTGGTTGTTGTTTCTTGGAATAGAGTCGGTTTTGCCAGGGCTATCCTACATGGTTTCCTTGAGGGCTCTGCAGGTCCTTCCTCCTCTCAACTTTCTTCCTGAGCTTTTGTACTGTTCGTATTGTAAAGAATACTACAACAGTGATATGGAAGGACGTAGTACAGCTGTGTAAAATCTTAGCAAAACAGTAGATGTCCTCATCTTCACTTTTGCAGTATTCGCTCCCTCCTCCCCCTGTTTCCTTTTTACTTCTGGATGGACTTGTTACCACTTTGTGACCTTAGACTGTTGTTCCTACTAGGGTTTTCAGTTCTGAGGATGGCATGTCCATACATCACCTTTGTCTTACACCGTGCGTGGGGAACATACATGTGATGTACGTCTTATCTATTACAACCTAAAGGCTTTGGTATACTGGCCAGAAGTCAGACTACCGTTGGCAGGGAATCCGTATTGTAAAAAATACTGCAGCAGTGAAGAGAAGGATAATCTTGTTATGGTAAGATTTTACACAACTGTACTTTCTGCAGCCCTCATTTTGGAGATTATAATATAATCCCTGATTACTGGCAAGACTATCACACACTGGCTGCAGTTAGTTGTCTTAACCTCCACTTGCAGGCATGTCTGCTCATCGTGAAGGGTAAGTGTATAAGTGCACTACTATACAGAGGCTATTTGATTCTCTTCCCTATCCCCACTTTTTCCTCTTGCCAGATATCCCACACCATGAAAAGAATGTAGCAAGAAAAGAGATGTTAAAACTTGTAAAGTAAAGAGCCAGCTAATATGTTCCAATAGGCTAGGATTAGGTTATGACTCCAGGTTCTTTTTGGTACCTAAAAAGCCAGAGAACTTCAAACCTATACTAGCTTTGAGTGATGTAAATGATTGTATCTCCAGTGGAATCGTTTGAAAGGTCATGGTGTAGTTTCTCCTTCCCTTTCTGTCAAGAGGGAGTTTATGTCCTTTTTTTGACCTGCAAGACACCTCTGTAAACACAAAGATCGCCAAGGACTCCAGAAGGTATCCATGTTTCCCAGTTAGATTTTACCATAATTAGTTCCAGACTTACTTGCAGTCTAATCCTCGACTCCCAGGATGCAGCACACCCAGGTCTATAAGATGTAAAGGTGATTCCTTACAAGGATGACTGGCTCGTAGCTGCTTCAATTTAGAACAATTTTATTTCTACTCAGGGGTTTCTTTGGAGTCTCTTCCTATCTTTGGGCACATACAACAGTGAATGCTACAAAGTCTCATTTGGAATGCTCTGAAAATTTCACTTTTATAGGATGCAGCCTGGGCTCACTGTTTTCAGAGCCTTTCTTCACTCAGGCAGGAGCCTTCCATTGCTAAACTTTTATTTAAAATTATTTAGTTTTAGACGGTCATAGCACTGCTATGTCTCAGAGTGTTGCGTCTAATGGCAATACATGGTCCCTTCATTAGGATGTACGCAAGAGTTATGCAGCTGAATTGGAAAGTGTTATGGTTTCATTTAGCAAATCCTGTGACACAACACACCAGGATTTCCAAGACATGTAAGTTACGACTCAAGTGGTGACTTCACATTGCAAACCTACCCCGTGGGACAGACTAATTTGCTGCTTACATCATGAATAGTCCCTCAGGCTGTCAGTACTGCAGAAGATTGTTTGCCACTGGGAGTGGGGTTGTTGTGACCTGTTTTTGTCCCCAGCCAAAACCCAGTGCAGCATTTTCTTTTCCCTCATCTTTAGGGTGCTGTCATCCAGAAATGACCCACAGAATTCCTTTAATCTTTCTCCCATTTCCCCTTATTCTGAATTTCCTACAGAAAGCCAGACAGAGCATGTAATCATTCTCATAGTCCCATTTTGGCCTTGACATGCTCAGTTTCCTCTGCTCAGGCCTCATCTTTCTCAGAAGCCTTTACATCCAAGCTCTTCTGACCCATCCTTGCATCAGGCATATGGTTTCTCCAGTCACAGTAATGGTAGCCAGTAACTCTTCATAACTCATCAAGATAGTTAAGATGCTGACTTCTGCCCAGAGGCCTAATACTAAGAAAAACATGCAGGAATAAGTGGACATTTTTCTATATGGGTTACTTTGAAAGGTTTGGATCCTCTTCACAGCTTCACTTTCAGCAGTGTTGAATTAATTTTTTTCAGATCTTTGACAGTGATTTAAGTCTTCTCTCTATTAACTAGCACCTTGCTTCTACTTCAGAATTTAATCTTTCTCATTATCCTTTTACAGTGCCAGCATTCAGAATATAACAGTTTGAAGGCTAATGTTGCTTGGACTTTTGTCATCAGTTAGTGGATCAGATGTTATTTTACTGTTTTTTTTTTTGCTCTTTTTGTTTGGGTATTCAACCTAGAATCTCACTGATGATCTCTATATTTAATGTGTGATGTTATGTAGTCCTATCTCGCCGTAATTCTTGCTGGATGGGTTCGGAGCCGATTCTAGTCTTCGACTCGGCCAATACTAAAGCTTGAGAGCTTTTACTGGCTCGTGGCTAACCCCTATCCCATGGTGCATCACGGCAATTCCCCAGATCCCATTTGCAGCGAAAGCTTCGAGGTTGTCTCCTTATTGGCTCGTTGGCTAAGTAGTATATTTTTTTCAATAATATTTGATATTTTTGTCTAATTTTCTTCTATTATTCTGTATTAAGAATTTTACCTTTTACCTCTGTGATTGTTGAGAGAGTATGCTCCCCTGTCCCCTTTTTTGAGGATTGTACAGCCCATTTTAGTTCGAGGGCTGTAGTTGCCCATTTAAATTAGAGGGCCTTCCTCTCTGAGTGCAAGTCCTTTCCTTCTTTTCTATATAAAAAAAAAATATTTATATATATATATATAAATATATACATATATATATATATATATATATATATAAAATATACATATATATATATATATATATATATATATATATATATATATACATATACATATATATATATATATATATATATATATATATATATATATATATATATATGGGTCTACTACGTTAGACCGACAGTCCACAACACCAACACCACAAGAATGAAACCGCAAAAACACGAAAGTTCACATGCCCAACAAACCACAATACCGACAGTTAACAAAACGTTCGCTGTTCCACACAACACAAGCACACCAGCAACCTAAAAACCTACACCACACCTTACACACAACTATCTATGCACTAACCTTAACCCTAACCCTAAGGTCCATCACTATCGCACACTTACCTTACCCGCACCCTAACTCACTTAATCCGCCCCTAACCCTCAAGTCCCTCACTATCACACACTTACCTTACATGCACCCTAACCCTAAATCCCTCACTATCGCACACACACCTTACACGCACCCTAACCCTAAATCCCTCACTATCGCATGCTTATCTAGTCGCGCTTCCACGTTTCCCATGTTGGTGTTTTCGCTGTCGGGATTCCGAGTTGCCGGTTAACTGCTCGGTGATGTCAGTGTCGATTTTCCAAGCTTTCGTTCTAACGTAGGGAACCTATATAAAATTCTTCTTCCTTGTTAATGGTACTTCGCCTTGTTATTGTATTGTTATATTTATTACCAAGAAAATGTCCAAAGATAAAGACAGAGATTATAAAGAACACCACCCTTCTGGGTTTAAAAAATGCGACAAGTGTTCTCAAAAAAATGTCTTTAACTGACAGTCACACCACCTGTGTATACAGTCTTGGAGAGGCTCCTTTATAAGAACACTGTACTTTCTGTCATGCCTTTAGTACTAGGGTTTTTAGTGAAAGAAAAAGAAAACTGATATACAGGGGTCTTATGACTAGTTCCTACTAGGAACAGCTGGAACTTGGTCAGACAGTTCCTAAAACTCTGAAAAGAAAGTCTCCATCGGTTCCAGCTTCGGAACTATCAAAGAAGTCTAAAGCGATGGAGCCAAGGAGTTCTGGCTCCGATTCTGCTTCTTCTGTCTCGGTGCAGTCTGTTTCTTCGGTGCCAAGACAACTTTCTGTAACGAGACACTCACCTGTTTTGGATCCCATCTCACCAACCTTGAGATCTCCTATTTTGGAAAGGAGGAGATCTCCTTCTATCTCCACCTCTTCCTCCAGGACACTTTCTGATGAGGATATCAAGTGGGTGGTGAAGAGGCTGCTCTGTGACCCGGTGCTGGCTAATAAGTTAGCTCTTCCAGGCCCAAAGGCTTCGTAGCCTTCCCATCTTCAAGCGACTGCTCCTCCTCCGACTGCTTCGCTCTCGAACACTTCGGGTCCTTCTGCATTGGATCATTCAGTTCCGAGAATTCTTCCTGCTTCCTCTGAACCGTTAACTCTATCCTCATCGGCTCAGTCTGGAGCCGAGGGGCCTGGGAACCAACGCTCTCCGGTTGACTCTGAGAGGGATAGTCACCCCCGTTATTTCTTCGGAACCGACCCTCCCTGTCAGTGCTTCGGCTCGACTGAGCTCGGTTCCCACATCTGCTTCGGAACCTGTCCCTCCTGCTCAGAGCCGACCTTCTGTTTCCTTGGAGCGGAGGTCTTCTTCGGAGCGGGGCGGTAAGGCTTTCGAAGCAATAGAGAAAGCTTTGCCCAGTGCCAAAGCCCTGCCTTTGGACCCGATATCCCTCCAGCAGCTGGCAGCAACCTCTTCTCCCCCGCCTGCCCCTCAGAGTAGGGAACCAGAGACTCAAGGAACCCCCATTGGAGGTGTCCCCTCTTTCGAGACCTCCCCAGATTATCCCACTGAAGAGGTCCCTGAGAAGAGACTTTGTAAGAGGAAGCACATCGACTCACCTGAGTCTGTCACGTCAGACACTGATTTCAATGAGTCAGAAGGGTCCCCAAGGATCCCCATCTGAGGATGTCTCTTTTGCAGACATCCTTGAAATCCTTAGACAGGGAGGTGATTGGAAGACCTCTAACTCTACCGAGGACAAATTAGTGTACCTTGAGGCCTTTGGTTCCTGACCTTCCACCTCCTGGGTGACACTGCCGTATGGCCAACTTTTTGTGGTCATATACCAGAAAGAGTGGACCTCCCCGGACACAGTGGAGCCTGTCCCGAGGAGGCCAACCAAATTTATGACCGCTCCGGAAGACTAATCTTTTCTTTCTAAGGGAGATGTCCTTCAAGGATGCATCTGCAGTCCTAACCTATGGGTTGTCCTGCCTCAGGCAGCCCTTCGGTCGGCCGGATTCCAAAGTCTGGGTCTGGCCTCGGCTGATGTCGCACTTCACCCGACGTCATAGCTGCTGTTTGTTGGGTATAAAGGCATCAGCCGACGCCATTTTCCCCAGTCTTTCTTGTCGCGTGGTGCCCGAAGCAGAAGCTGTTCGCAAGTGCCGGTCGGTCAGATCCAGAGATTTCTACTACCGAAGACTTCTAAAAAGCTAAATACCCCATTGGGGACTCTTTCTTGCCTCAGCCGATGTCAGACAAAGTAAATAATTGTTTAACTTGTGGGAAACAAATACCTCATAAGGATTTCCACTCTTACTGCCTTCCTTGCTTAGGCCCAGACCACGACGTATCAGCTTGTCTAGCCTGTGCTTCCTTCAACCGACGGATGCTTAGATGTCGGTCGGAGTTTGCAGAGGAGTTTTTTGGTCCCGCTTTTGCATACAAAATGCCGTCGGAGACTCCGACTACTCAAATAGTTAAAAAGCGCAAGGAAAAGGACCGACACTCTCGGTCCGCGGTTTCGGCTGAAACTGCGGTTAGGCCAACTGCGAGTGTCTCGGTTTCGGCTGAAACCGAGCCCTCGGTTCTTCCTTCGGCCGAAAGCATGCCTCCGATAGCCGAGGCCTCACACAGCATGGCTGAATCTGCTACTGAATTTACTGCTCCAGAAGCAGGCACCCAGGATTTGTCAGACACTATTCCTTTAGACATATCTACCCCTGCACGTGGGGCTGCTAGACCCCCTGCATCTATGTCTGTCAAGGCTTTTGCCAGGGCTAAAGCAGCTAAATCTTTTAAGGCCTTACCTGCTAAAACTCCCTCACAAAGGCCTACCTCTACTTCCCAAATACTCAGCCTGGCTGAGGATCTCATTTCTTTGATCAGGGGATCCCAACCTCACTCAGACAGGGCCTCTCAGCCCCCTCCAGATAAGAGGCCTAGGACTGAACCTCCGGAACCTGTCTCTACAGACTATTCTTCGGATGACTCAGACCCTCACGAAGGCCCATATTCTCCTTATGAGGATTCTGATGCAGAAGACTCCATTCCTTCTGCTTTTCCTCCTGAAGAATTTTCTTTTGGGGAAACCTTACATGCTATGAGGGAACACTTCCAATGGCAGGGCCAGGATTTTTCAGATTCAAGGAAAAGGCTAAGGACTTTTTTACACTTACCACAGCATAGGCCTTTAGCCATCCCTCCTGCATAATATTGGTTCCGCATGCCAGATTGCATATGAGGAAGTTGCAATGGTACCTAAGGAATGTGTGGTCTCAACACAAGCACAGTCTAGAAGCCCAGATTCCAATAATCCCATGCCTGAAGCAAGAATTCCTGTGGTGGGCTCAGGCCTGTCGGTTGAACAGAGGATTGCCTTTCCACAAACCTCATCCAAGCCAAACCATCACCACGGACGCCTCAGACCTAGGATGGGGGGCACACATGGTGGACAAGTGTATACAAGGTCCATGGACTCAAGACCAGCTGAATTTACACATAAATCTAACGGAGATGCTGGCAGTGAAACATGCGATCCAGGCATTCAGACCACTCCTTCAACAGGGTCATCTGCTGATAAGGACGGACAATACCACAGTCATGTGGTACATCAACAAACAGGGAGGTACACATTCATATCCTCTATGCCGGATGGCAATGGACCTGTGGAATGTGGCCCTGAATCTCAACATTCAACTTCAGGCCAGATTTGTACCAGGAAAAGAAAACTCTCTAGCAGACACCTTAAGCAGAACTACCACGGATGCTCACAAATGGATGCTGCATCCAGATGTCTTCAAAGCCATAACAAAGAAATGGGGACTACCACAGATAGACCTGTTCGCCTCCCCACACAACCACCAATTGAAGAAATTCTGCACAAGAGCATACCACCCACTTGCTTGGAGGGTGGACTCCCTTTCCTTCAGCTGGAAAAACCTGATAGCATATGCATTTCCACCTCTACCCTTGATGTACAAAGTTCTACTGAAGATCAGAGAGGATCAGCCAAGGGTAATTCTGATAGCTCCAGACTGGCCGAGGTAACATTGGTACCCACTACTGAGGAGCATGTCTCGGACACACGCATGGCCTCTACCTCTGTGCCCCTTACTACTAACACAGGACAACTACAAGATCCTACATCCAAACTTAAAAATACTGCAGCTAGCTGCCTGGAATATTGCATAAAACAAAATAACCCAGGTTTATCTCAGAGGGTTAAGGACATTATCCTGGAAGCACGCCGACCCTCCACAAGGAAGACTTATTCAGCCAAGTGGAAAAGATACCTCATTTGGAGTGCAGCAAAGGGAGAGAATGTCTCATTGGCAAACAATAGCACACATCCTGGAATATTTAGCAGGACTGTTCCACAATGGCCTGTCTTACTATTCCATTAAGATTCATGCATCAGCAATTTCAGCAGAATACAACATGGATCCTCCCGTCTTCTCTCATCCTCTACTCAGGCAGTTCTTGAGAGGAATCAAAAACGTAAAACCTCCAAGGAAACCACCTTTACCTACATGGGATCTCAACTTTGTGCTGGAAAAGTTAACACTTCCCCATTTTGAACCAGCAGCAACAGCAGAATTACAATTCTTGTCTTGGAAAACTGCTTTCCTGCTAGCAATTACTTCAGCAAGAAGGGTATCTGAGTTACAGGCATTAATGGCAGTACAACCCTTCCTTATCTTCCATCAGGACAGAGTCTCTCTGAGAACTAACCCTACCTTTATGCCAAAAGTGGTCCCCAGAGTATCATTGAACCAAGCCATTCATTTACCTACATTCTTCCCCAACCCACAGAACAGGGGGGAAAGACTGCTACATACCTTGGATGTACACAGACAATTACGCTACTATCTGGACAGAACTAAGACCAGCAGAAAAACTGACCAGCTTCTGGTAGCATATGCAACAGGAATGCAAGGAAAAGCAATTTCAAAACAGACAATCTCAAAATGGATAGGAAATTGCATTTGATTTTGCTATTCTTTTCATGGAAAGACAACTCCTGGTAACATCAGACCTCATTCCACAAGAGCTACAGCCACCACTACAGCTTTCCTACGAGGAGTGGCTACCAAAGACATTTTAGAAGCTGCTACTTGGAGCTCCGTGCATACATTTGCCAAGCATTATAATCTACCCTTATACTCTAGATCCCGAGCAGGTTTTGCAACTGCTGTTTTGCAAGGGATCTTAACTACACCATCTTTATCTTAGTGCCTCCTCCCCCAGTTTGGCTATGGTATTCTACCCATATGTTAGGACTGCAGATGCATCCTTGAAGGACATAGTACAGTGTTGTACCTACCATAAATGTAGATGTCCGATAGGTATGCATCTGCAGTCAGGATTACCCACCCTCCTTCCCCTCTGTGGTATTCCTAGGGTATTTACCCCTCTTTTAGCTAGCTGGGGGAATCTATTATGGTGTATTTGTTTGTATATATCTAGATATATATTTTCCTATTGTTTGCTCTCTACTATTTGGAATTATTTGCATTTATCCAAATTCAGCCTTCCTAGAGGGCACCTGGCATCTGGGGCAAGAAACACTGAGGAAAATGGCGTCGGCTGATGCCTTTATACCCAACAAACAGCAGCTATGACGTCGGGTGAAGTGCAACATCAGCCGAGGCCAGACCCAGACTTTGGAATCCGGCCGACCGAAGGGCTGCCTGAGGCAGGACAACCCATATGTTAGGACTGCAGATGCATACCTATCGGACATCTACATTTATGGTAGGTACAAAACTGTACTTTCCTGTGGATGCTATGGTGGTAGCAGCGGCCACAAAAAAGGAGTCGTCAGAGACATCTTTAAATATCCATCCTCCTAATAAAGAGTCTAGGACGATGGATAGGTATGGAAAGCGTACCTTCTCTTCAGTGGCATTTACTTTACGATTGCTGAATTACCTGTCCCATTTCTACTAGACTTCAAAGGGATATCCTGAAAGAGTTGGGAGATACCCATCAGGGTTCAGTAGCTTCGGGATCCACGGACAAGGTATCTGCGCAGCTGTCCACCCTTACATCTATCGCTAACTCCTCCATGAGGCTGATTTCCTATGCAGCTGATGGAGTGAGCAGGGCAGCCGCAGCAAGAATTTCTCTCAGGAAACTTTCCTGGATGCATCTATGCAACTTTATGGAATCCTTTAAGTCTTCCTTTACCAACGTCCTCTTTGACGGTTCAATTCTTTTTGGACCTCAGGTAAAAGAGACTTTGACCAGGTGTGAGCAGGAAGGGAAAACCTTATCTTCTGTCAGAGTTCGTTTCTCCCTTCCTTTTAGACCCTATCCCAAGGGTCAAACAGGAGGGAAAATGTGGTTCCGTAAATCCCAAAAGGGTTTCCCTCAGGCACAAGGTCAACTCTCCTCTAGAGGCAGACATGGAGGATATAATGGAAGACACCGTTCTCGTGGCAGAAGGGGTCTGCAACATCAGGGAGATAGAGATGCTTTCTCTGATCGTCCCTTCCATTGCCCCTGAGGGGTTGCCCGACTGTCCGTCTCTTGGGGCAGTCGGGGGTCGTCTCTCAATGTACCCAAATGCCTAGCTACAAATTTCCCAAGATTGTTGGGTACAAAATATAATTTCCAGAGGTTACCTCTTTCCCTTTGTTTCCGATCCCCTGGTAAATTGGTCTTTACCAGATGTGCCACCCATTCAGTTAGACTGTGCAACATCAGAGGTCATCTCATTGCTTCAAAAAAGAGTCATTCAAGAAGTCCCCACAGAGCAAATAGGATTCGGAACTTACGATTCTTTTTACTTCCAAAAAAGACCAGGGACTGGAGATCAATTCTTGACCTCTGCAAACTCAACAAGTCTGTAAAGAAATCGAAGTTCCGTATGATCACTCTGCAGTCAATTTTTCCCTTTATCGGGAAAGACAATTGTATGTGCTCCATAGAGCTTCAGGACGTGTACTACCATATCAAAATGGACAGGTGCTTCAGACAACATCTACACTTTTGGCTGGGAGCCAGTCATTTTCAATTTCGAACACTGCCCTTTGGCCTCACTACAGCCCCCAGAGTGTTCACGAAATGCATGGCAGTGGTAACGGCTCACCTGAGATGTCAAGGATTCTAGGTGTTTCAGTACCTAGACGAATGGCTCCACACTGCTACCACCAAGCACCAGCTAATCCGAGCCAGGGTCGAGACTCTATCCTTGTGCGCCAGATTAGGGATTGCAATAAATCTAAAAAAAACGCATTATCTCCATCGCAGCGCATAGTCTTCTTAGGCTCAGACATAGACACAACCACCATGACAGCAAAACTGACACCAGAAAGAATAGAATCGTTGCACAGCCAAGTCAGATTCTTGCTGAAAAAAGACAAAGTACAGACCAGGATAAGTCCTTCATGTTCTAGGGACTATGGCTTCCACCATTCTCTTAGTTCCCTTAGCCAGTCTACACATGAGAGTACTTCAGTAGCTACTATTTGCCCAGTGGTCAATGCAGGATCTCCCCTTGTCTCACCAAATGCTCATCACAAACTCCTGCAAGAAGGATCTAACATGGTGGTTACATACGTATCAGCTTCATCTAGGTCGTCCACTTGCTCCCCCTCAACAAAATGCAGTCTTGACCACGGACGCTTCCCAGATAGGGTGGGGGGCATTATCTGGGAATGATGGTCCAAGGTATCTAGCAGGATCACGAGAACCACTTGCACATAAATGATCGTGTTTCACTGTTGCAGTCATTACATTTGGGTAATATGCTGGCAGGTTGCCCTCAGTCGGCCCGAGTTCCAAAGTCTTGGGTCCTGCGTCGGTTGCTGTCTTCTCTTCCATGACGTCAGGTCGTCAGGGGTATAAAACATGCAGTCGACGCCATTTTCTTTAGTCTTTCTTGCCGCATGGTGCCCGAAGCAGAAGCATTTCGCAAGTGACAGTCGGCCAACTACTGAAATATTCGCATTTGAGTTTCAGAACCGAAGTCTTCACTAAAGCTAAGTACCCTGTTGGGGAAACTTTGTTCTTGCTTTTTACCAATGTCAGAAAAAGTTAATAATTGTATTGCATGTGGGAAGCAAATACCTCATAAGGATTTCCATTTATACTGTATTCCATGCCTAGGCCCTGATCACAACGTGCCTGGCAGTCGGTTTTGTGCTAGATTTAACCAACGCACTATTAAGCGTCTGTATATTTTTGCATCAAAGTATTTTGGAAACAGGTTTAACTACCCAGAAATGTCATCTGATAGCAATCCGACTACCGGAGTACATAAAAAACACAAAGAAAAGGACAGAGAAAGGCAGTCGAGATCCAAAACCGACGACAAAGCTTTTCCTAAGCCAATCGCCGGTTCTCAGTGAGGTGCTTTTGCAGCCCCTGATATCTGCTACCTTCGAGTCGCAGGCCTCTACCGACACCCATGTGGCGCAAGAAACTCAAGGTATTGGACCGACGGATGTATCCCCCTCGGATGGGTCTGGAGCCACTGAGCAGGCACTGGCTTCTGAGGCTGTATTTAGACCTCAACATTTGTATGTCAAAACGACAGCTGCAAAATCAAAGACAAAAGCAACTTCTAAAATTAAAAACTGATGCCTGAGCCACATGCACAGGCCTCTGTGCCCAAAAAAACAGATGATCAAAATGGCTGAAGACCTTATTACCTTGATCAGGGGTACCCATCCCCCTCCAGATAAGAGGCCTAGGCAAGACACAGATTATGAATCTTCAGATCAGGCTTCTATTTCTAATGATTCCTCTTCTGATCAGGCATTATCTTTACCTCCCTACGAGGATTCTGATGCTGAGGAATCTATTCCATCTGCATTTCCTCCTGAGGATTATTCATTTGGAAAAACCTTTGCATACTTTGAGGGAGCATTTTCACTAGGAGAGTCAAGACTTCTCGGAATCAAAAAATAGGCTCAGGGATTTCCTTCTTCTCCCTCAGCACAAGCCTTTAGCCATTCCCCCTGTTTTAGACATTGTGGATGATGTGTTTTCAGAGTCGAGCTTGACCCCTGACTCCTTACCACCGGCTCCCAGTAAGCCTGACAGATATTACAGGGTCCCTGACTCACATAAATTTCTATTTAGAAACCCCGTTGCTGATCCTGAAACTATTTCACAGGGTCCAAAGGGAGTTAAGTCCTCTTGAGAAAAAATCCCACCCCCTCTGACAGAGATTCAAGGGCACTGGACAGATTGGGTAAAAAGGTTTATACATCTGCGTCCTTGTCAATCCAGGCCTTAAACTGTCAATTTCATATGCTTAAGTACCAGCAACATGTTATGGGATTGCTGAAACAGAAAATGATGTTGATTTCAGAATGTGCAGAAAATAAAGACTTGCAGGAATTATTGCATGCAGCTGAACAAGTTGGAAAGCATACTTTGCAATGTGGTTTTGATTCTTTGGAGGCCTCCTGCAGGGCCGCAGTTACTGGATCTGTGATTAGGAGACATGCCTGGTTAAAGGAACAAAATTTGCCTGATCATGTTAAAGCTAAATTGCTTGATGTACCTTTACAGCAGGATTCTGTGTTTGGTATTAAGGCAGAAGAGGTTTTAAAGAAAATGGAAGACAAAGCTAAGTCTATGCAAACTGTTAAAGACTTACAAGTTCAGCCACCAAGATTCAGTAGACACTGGCCTACAAAAAATTGGTCCTTTCCTGTGTCAGACAGAGCTCAAAGGGGCAAATCCAGACACCCTAAGGGTTCCAGATACCAGGCGCAAGACTCATACAGGTCAAAGTAATGGGGCGTATCCACCTCCAAATCTGGAGGAGATAAAGCGCAAACCTACAGAAAGCAATCCCAATGACTTCCCTCTGCCTACACCAAGCACTTATCTTTTGGCAGCACCCATAGGGGGAAAATTAGCACTTTTTGCTCAAAATTGGCAGTTAATAACCCAGGACAAGTAGGGACTAAACATCGTATCACAGGGATACAGATTCCATTTCCTCACTCTGTCAATGGCAAATGGTTGGCCAGATCTGCCAAAAAGTCAATGGGCAGAGGCACAGAAACAGGTTACGTCCCTCATGGAAATGGGGGGCCATTCAGACAGTACCAGAACAGGAAAAAGGACAAGGTTTTTACTCAAGACTGTTCTTGGTACCCAGAAAGGACAAGGCCTGGCAGCCAATACTGGATTTATTGATTTTGAACACATACCTGGACATTCCAAAATTCAAGATGCTGACTTTGCAGCAGCTACTGCCCATGCTGGGCAAGAAAGCTTGGCTGGTGACTTTAGACGTAAAAGAGGCATACCTGCATGTACCAATAAGACAGTCGTGCAGACAATACCTCAGATTCAAGGCAGGCTTAATGCATTACCAATTCTCTGCACTGTCCTTTGGCTTATCTACTGCGCCCAGGGTCTTTACAAAGTGCCTGCACCAGTAATTCCATTTTGCAGACAAAAGTATACAAATATATCCATACTTGAATGACTGTCTCATATATCTGGCATGGCTTAGTGGTAAATCACTTTGTCTGTGGTGTGCAGGGTCCTGGGTTCGAGCCTTGCAGGATCTGTTTATAGGGGGAGGGTGGCCTAATGGGTAAGGTGTTTGCCTTACAAACACAAGGTGCAAGGTTTGAGTCTCACAAGGGATAATTGGCTAGGCTTACATTGGCCCGCAAGGGCAGTTAGCTTAGTACTAATCTATGAATCTATGAATCATTCAAGCAGAGAACAAGGACACTCTTCTTCAACACCTGTCGTTTGTGAAAAGGCTTCTAATATGCCTAGGGTACACAAACTAAAGGAAATCACAACTGGTACCCTCTCAAAAGATAACATTCCTGGGTGCAAGCTTGAATACAGCTGCCCAGATGGCTTACCTCATGCCAGACAAACAAAGGCAACTGACTACTAACTTCAAACTGATGGCAACAAAAACCCAGTCTTCTGCAAGACAAGTTCTGCAGGCTCTGGGCTTCGTGGCATCCTGCTAATTCCATATGCAAGACTGCATATGAGGAAACTTCAATGATACCTAAAAAGTTTATGGAGTCAACATTCACAGTCTGGAAACAATGATTCCTCTCATTCCCTGCCTGCAACAGGAGTTTCTATGGTGGGCAAAGGCCTGTCACCAAAACATCGGACAAATCAGATTATGCCTGGGGGCCCCATATGGCAGGAAGATGCATTCAGGGCATATGGGCACCAAAACAAATGCATCTACATATCGACCAGAAAGAGATGCTAGCTGTTTAAAATGCCCTAACAGCCTTCAAGGACTTAAGGGCAACTACTGATAAAGATGGACAACACCACAGTCATGTGGTATATAAACAAGCAAAGGGGCACACACTCATACCCCATTTGCAGATTAGCCATGACATTGTGGGACACAGCTTTGACCTACCAAATACATCTTCAAGCTCAAATTCCTGCCAGGAAAACAAAACACTCTGGCAGACAATTTAAGCAGAAATCTTATGGATCCTCACAAGTGGAAACTAAATCCACAAGTCTTCAGCATGATTACAGAGAAATGGGGGATCCCAGACATAGATCTATTTGCCTCTCCTCAAAATTATCAATTAAAAATTCTGCACAAGGACTTGTCACAGGCAAGCATGGAAAGTGGATGCCCTATCCTTCAGTTGGAAAAACCTATCTGTTTACGCCTTTCCACCTCTGCTTCTTCTACCCAAGGTCCTCCTAAAAGTCAGACAAGAGAAGCCAAAGATGATATTAATTGCCCCGGACTGGTCCTGCCAATACTGGTACCCAATCCTAAGGAACCTGTCTCAATACCCAGCTTGGACCTTGCCTCAGAGACCACAACTACTGTCCCACCAAAACAATCAGATCCTGCACAATCAACTACAGACTCTGAACCTGGTAGCATGGCTAATCACGTAATCATACAAACGACACCTCTCAATAAAACTGTGATGGATGTCATTTTGGAAGCCAGAAGGCCTAGTACTAGAAAATCTTATGCTGACAAATGGAAGAGATTCTGTGCTTGAAATCAAGCACAAGGATCTTATACAGCAGAACCACATATTCCTCAGATATTACAATACTTGACTGAGATGCTTGACAAAGGCCTATCTTTCTCCTCAATCAAAATCCATGCCTCTGCCATTTTGTCTCATTACAATACAGAGCCACCAATCTTTTCTCATCCTTTACTAAAGCAGTATCTTAGAGGAGCCAAAAATTTAAGGCCTCCTAGAAGATCACCACTACCTGCATGGGACCTCAATTATGTGTTGGAAAAGCTCACCCTACCTCCATTTGAACCAGCTGCGACTGCAGATATACAGTTCTTTTCATGGAAGACAGCTCTGCTACTAGCAATCGCCTCAGCAAGAAGAGTTTCAGAGCTACAGGCCCTCATGGCTGTAGAGGCTTTTATCATATTTCACCCAGACAGGGGGTGTCTGAAGACAAATCCTACTTTTATGCCTAAGGTGGTTTCCAGTGTGGCTCTTAAACAATTAATCTGCCAACCTTTTATCCAAAACCACAGAACAAAGGGGAGAGAATTCTGCATTCCTTGGACGTACACAGACAGCTAAGATTCTACTTGAGCAGGACAAAAGCTCTAAGAAAAACTGAGCAATTACTTGTGTCATATGCTTCAGGATCAGAAGGAAAGGCTATTTCAAAGCAGACAATTTCAAAGTGGATAAGCCACTGCATCCATTTCTGCTACTTACACCATGGTAAACCTGTGCCCAAGGGCATTAGGTCTCATTCCACCAGAGCTGCAGCTGCTTCAGCAGCCTTTCTCAGAGGAGTACCAACCAAAGACATTCTAGAGGCTGCTACTTGGAGTTCTGTTCACACATTTACAAAGCACTACCATTTGCCTCTCTACTTTAAGTCCAGGGCTGGCTTTGCCACTGCAGTGCTGCAGGGCCTTATAGCCACACCTAATGCTGCTTAGCTCCAGCCTCCCAACCATAGCTTTGGGATTCTACCCAAATGTAATGACTGCAACAGTGAAACACGAAGAACATAGTACAGTTGTGTACACTTACCATAAATGTAGATGTTCGAGTGTATTCACTGTTGCAGTCCAGGTTACCCTCCCGCCATCCCCCCGTCATTAATCCCCCCGTCATTCTAAAGTTTATCTTTCCTTCTCTATCCTCTACAGCCCCTGTGGTGTATTTGCTTGTAGATGAAGGTAAAGTTTATTTTGATGCATGTATATATATATATATATATATATATATATATATATATATATATGTATATGTGTGTGTGTGTGTATATATATATATATATATATATATATATATATATATATATATATATATATATAGGTTCATAGGTTCATAGGTTTATACTAGGCTATCTGCCCTAAGGCATTTATAAGCCTAGCCCAAATTTTGTGGCTTACGCCACCCCTTATATGAAAAAATACTGTGCCCATTAGTTTGTTGTGCCTCTGTCCAGCAGTGACACAGATATGATTCCCGGGGTAAACCTACGATCTCCCATCCACAGGTCTAGATTTCTCTTGAACAGAGTCAGCGAGGTGCTCTGCCTCACATGGACCGGGATTTTATTCCACAGTATAGGGAGTCTCTGAGTGATAAATCTATCCCTCCAGCACGTCCTATTTATAGCTGTGCTAAGGTTTAAGTCGCTTGCTCTAGTGGTTTTGGTGGATTTGGATTTTTTGAGGTGGAGCATGTCCATTAATTCCGGGTTGGACATGGCCTTGTATGTCAGGCACATGTCACCTCTGAGCAGACGGTATGCGACTGAATAGAGCTGGAGTTTCTTCAATCTGGCAGCATATGACAGATTTTGGAGTCCTTTATCCTTTTGGTGAGGAACTTTTGGGGTCTCTCCAATTGCTGCAGATGTCGGGTGAGATACATCCCGAATGGGGCATTGTACTCAATCATTGGTCTGATAAGTGAAGAGTACAGGGGAACAATGACCTCACTAGATCTGGATGTGAATCCCTTCATGATCAGGTGGGCAATGTAGAAGGTCTTTCTAACCACTTTAGCAATGTGAGTGTCAAAAGAAAGGCCACTGTCAACCTGGGTCCCCAGATCCCTGATAACCTCTTCTGTGCTTAGTGGATTGCCACCTATATGGTAGCTTGGGGTTACCTTGTTTTTCCCGAAGGGTATGACTATACATTTTTTGGCGTTTAACTTCAGGCCATGGCTCTGGCACCAGCTATCTGTTTCCGTGAGTCCCTTCTGAAGGATATCCATGTCCGATGCACTTTCCACTATGGCGCCCAGTTTGCAGTCGTCTGCAAACTTTGTCAGCCAAAGTCCTCCCATGTTGGCCTGTACTTCTGAGAAGTAGATGCCAAACAATAGGGGGCCAAGGACCGAGCGCTGTGGGACACCACTTGTGACCGGCTTGGAGTCTGACACAGCGCCAGCAACTCTAACCCTGTGGGTTCTGTCCTTAAGCCAGTTTGCAACCCATCTTGTGACATACGGGTTTACATTTAAGCTGGTAAGTTTTTCTACAATACCCGAGTGGGGTATTGTGTCGAAAGCCTTTGCAAGGTCAAGGTAGGCTGTATGGACTGCCTTTCCCTCATCAATGGCCTTGGTGACTGTTTCGAAGAAGTCGACCAAGTTCAAAAGGCATGATCTTCCCTTGACAAAGCCAAAGTGGGTCGGGTCCAATGTCTGCAAGTCCCCTATATCTTTGTTTATGAGCTCCATTATGATCCTCTCCATAGCTTTGCAGACTAGACTTGTTAAGCTTATGGGCGGTAATTACCAGGGTCCGTGAGGCGCTGCCTTTGTGGAGTGGGACCACAGTTGCCGTCGCCACTCCTTGGGCACGTATCCTGTGGTAAGGCTGAGATTAAACAGCTGCCTTATGTGCGGGTTTAATTCCTCATTTAGCTCGTGTAGCACACAGCCGGGGACACCATCCGGTCCCATTGATGCTGTGTTTTTAGCTTTAGAGAGAGCAGCTTTCACCTGCGCATTTGAGATGTCCGGGAGGCTACACTCGGCTGGGATAGTTATCTCTCCTTTAGGGGGGGGGGGGTGAAGTTTGCACTGAACCTGTCTGCCAGTATGTTGGCAATGTCTGTGGGTTCAGTGATTTTTGTATCATTTTGGACTAATTCTGAGCATATCTGGGAGTTTCCACCCAGGTTCCTAACATAGCTGAAAAAGGCCTTATGATTTTCCTTTGAATCCATGGCAATTTTCTCTCAAAATTAGCCTTAGTTGATTTTATGAGTGCTCGTATTTTTTACTAATAATGATCGGGGTGACTTCCCTTTTATGGATTTTGTTCTATCATGTAATAGCTTTCTCCTCTTATTGTAAAGTTTGTTAATGGCTGGGGTCCACCAGACTGGACGTTTGCCCTTTGTGGAAAGAGTCTTGGTTTTATTTGGGATTGCCTGATCCATGCAGTCCTGGAGGTGTTCATAGAAGGCATTTGTAAGGGCTTCCGCAGCTTGGGTTGTGGTTTCCTCTGGCTCAGGGGCCTTGAAGGATACCACACCAGTCTTGAGTAGTGTGAAGTTTGCTTTAGAGAAGTTCTTCACTATGGTCTTTTGTTTGGGGTGGGGGCGGGATGTGGATTTCCAGTGAGATTAGTTTATGATCAGATCTCACCAATGAGGGATATACTTCGGTGTGGAGCATTTTGTCCCCATGTTTGTGACAATGAGATCTAGTATATTTTCTCCTCTTGTGGGAACAGTGACTAGCTGTTCCATGGCATTTGAATTTATGAACTCCAGGAACCGTTGGGCTAGAAAGTTAGGGCTTGAGTAATGTTCCCAGTCTATATTCGGGTAGTTGAAGTCACCCAATATGATGGTGTTTGGAGATACATTTATACCCTCCAGTGTCTTCAGGAAGGCTGTGTGGGGTTCCTGAGTTTGAGAGGGTGGCCTGTAGCATGCTACAATTTGTAGAGCAGTTTTGCCTATGGTTAGTTGCACCTGGATGGTTTCCGAAGCTTAGATGCGTTGCCACCAACCTGGAGGTGTGGGTATCCTTTATGAATATGGATACACCCCCCCCCCTTTTGAGGAGTGGTCCGGGTTTTGGGGCCGAACGCATGATATGAGGTAAAACCTAATAGTGCCGGGTGCTCTCAGGAGCCTTGTACCAGGTTTCAGTTACAGCACAGACATCGATGTTCTCCATACTGAGAAGGGCCTCGAGTGCGTGCATTTTGAGATTTAGACTTCTGGCATTGAGCAGCATTACCCTCAGTTTCTTCCCATTTTTGTTTTCTAGGGTGGTAGATTTAGAATTTGAGCCTTGCCTAAAAAAGGCACTATGGGGGTGGCAAGAGCCTTAGCCAATATCCGGAATCCCAGGGTGACAGGTGCAAGCCGTCCCTTGCGAAGCAGCGTGGCTTGTTAAGCATGTCATCCCAGGCAGACAGACACTGGATCCCCTTTGAATGACACCAGACTTTAAGCCAATTGTTAAAGCTGATCATCTTGTCTCTATATTGTGGCATCATTCTTGGTGAAGGAAGGATACTGCTCAGGGTTAGGGTCATACCTGCCTGGGCTACATAATCAGAGAGCTCCTCTACGTCTCTTTTCATGTAGTCCAGGGAGGTACGTCTCAGGTCGTTCACACCAGCATGGACAATGACTGTGTCATATTTGTACTTGCCGTGGAGTGACCCGAGTGCTTGTGTTATGTGGCGGATTCTAGCGCCCGATAGGCAGCTTACTGTGACCCTCTCCTTGTTCAGCCTGGTGAGTGGGACGTCAGTGTGTCTGACTATGGAGTCACCTATGACAAGTATGTTTGGTGTTGTATTTGGCCTTAAGGGCTGTGACTGCTTTGCACACTGCTTTTGTGGTTTATGTGTTGCTTGTGGGGTGTCTTGAGGTAGCAGTTGTTTGGGTGTCTGCTTTGGAGGCCTCTGCTGTTTAGGTAAATTTTACTCAGAGCCTCCGAGTATGTCTTTGTGTGTTTATGTGTTTGATTCAATGGAGTGGTAGCATTATGTGAGGCTGGTTTTGTGGTGTGTGTAGTTGCCTTCTCCTCCTGTCTGGTCTTGCCAGTCCTGAGTTGAGAGAGCTCAGCCTCCAGTTTGGCTAAATAGCTGCATCTCTCACAAGTATTTGTGTTATGTGGGAGGAGGAGAGGGTTGTCTGTGTACATGAGGCAGTTATAACATTGCCTCAAGATTCCCAGATTCACCAGCTGGACCGGAGAGGAGATTGACAACTGACCTTTGGACATGCTAGAATAATATTGGGAAATCCTTAATTGAAAACAAGGGCCAGTGGGGAGTGAGGGTGTAGTGCTTTTAATTTTTAGTGCTGACTTATATAATTGCTTTAGTGAGCAAGTGCCAGGTAACTTGAGTGCAATGTGTTACAAGTAACTAAATGCAAAAACGACAAACAGTAACTTTCTTTCAAGTGAAACAAGGAAATAAGTACAGTAAGCAATGCAGAAATCACTAGTGATCCACAGAAGCTGAGAAGTTGCGTATTAGGTGGAATTAGCTTCCAGGGAAATAACAAGCAAACAAACAACAAGCATATAAACAAAGCTAGATTCAGCAGGCCTGGATCTAGTCTATGCTAGAGCAAACAAGGTGAACCAATTTCAGTAAGATACAGTTCAAATATTTAGGCACTATAAACCTTTAACCAGAAATTCCCAGCTCAGAAGGGCAGAGTCCAGCCTCTTCTCCCACAAGAGTGCAGACCACGAACCTTCTTAATGTAAAATAACTGGCCTGAAGCCCAAGCGCCTAAACCAGAACTAATACACTTGGACACTGGGCTCTCAATCAGCAGTTCCCAACTTAGAAGGATGAAAGCTACCTGTCCTGCCACCACAGTGCTTGCCACAAACCTTCCTAATGTAAAACAACTGGTCTGAAGCCCAAGTGCTTAATCCAAAAGACTTGAATGATAGCTACACTTTAATCAAGTTACAACCAAGCAGTAATAAATACCATTGAATACTTTAGAGAATGTCTGGATTAGTGCTCAAGTTACACAAACAAAGCTAGATCCAGCAGGCCCGAATCCAGTCTATGCCACAGCAAACAAGGTGCACCAAATTCATGTGTGTGTGTGTGTGTGTGTGTGTGTGTGTGTGTGTATATATATATATATATATATATATATATATATATATATATATAAAATATTGCTACTTATTTGGGGGGGCACCTGACATCGGGGGCAAGAAAAACTAAAGAAAATTGCGTCGGCTGCATGTTTTATATCCCTGACGACCTTGCGTCATTGGAGAGAAGACAGCAACCGACGCAGGACCCAAGACTTTGGAATTCAGGCCGACTGAGGGCAACCTGCCAGCAGATTATCCAAATGTAATGACTGCAATAGTGAATACACTCGAACATCTACATTTATGGTAAGTGTACACAACTGTACTTTCTGGAGATGAGTGCAGTGCTGTACGCGTTGCAAGCACTTCACAGTTCTCTTCCCACCAGGACAATTGGGATTCAGTCAGACAACATGTCTGTAGTGTGGTACATAAACAAGCAAGGGGGAACCAAATCTTACCCACTTTGTCGACAGGCTATGGAAATGGGCGATGAACACTCAACACTTTCTGGTAGCAATGCACATTCCGGGGAAGTCCAATGTGATAGCAGACAGACTGAGTTGAGCAATTTTGATGCCTCACGACTGGTCCCCGAATACAGAAGTTGCGGAAGAGATTTTCCGAAAATGGGGCCAGCCTTGCTGCGACCTATTCGGTACGTACATGAACACCAAATGCAGCGACTACTTTGCCTGCATTCCCCATCCGGGGATGTCACCCAGGGATGCTCTGGTCCACATTTGGCCTCTGGGACTCCTTTATGCTTTTCCACCCTTTCCTCTCATACCAAAAGTGATTCAGAAAGCAAAACTGTTGGAGTACCCTGATACTCATTGCTCCTTACTGGCCTCGCTAAGTCTGGTTCCCTTTCTTGTGGCCCTATCTCTGGATTCTGGAACCATCTCCAGACCTCCTGATTCTTCAATCAGGACAGTTCCATCCTACCATCCAAACCGTGAAATTGACAAGCATGGCTGCTCCCTTTCCAAGAATAGCCAGGTGTATTTCCCTTTCTCCTACAGTTAAACACATCCTGATTTCTTCACACAAACCTTTCACCAGGAAATTATATTCCAGTAAATGGAAAAGGTTTTTCATTTGGGCAGCTAACCAAGGCACATAGATCCCTACACAGCTCCCATTGAGTCTATCTTATCCTTACTTGCATCTGTTTTTCAAGAAGGAGCTGCAACTGCTACCATTAGAGTTCAGTTAGCTGCCATTTCTAATTATCGTTTTGGGAACATGGGAAATCCAATTATGTCCCACTCTTTATGCAAAACCTTTTTGAAAGGAGTCCTCCTCCTCAGACCTCCAGTTAGCCAACCCTCGGAGCCCTGGGACTTGAACTTAGTTCTGACTTCATTGATTTCTCCACCTTTTGAACCATCTTTATTCATCTGACTTGAAATTGTTGTCTTGGAAGACAGTGTTCTTAGTTGCTATAATATCTGCTAGGCGGGTTTCAGAATTGCAAGCCCTCACCATTCAGCCTTCTTATATTATATTCCACAAGGATAGTCTCTCCCTCAGAACTAATCCTTCCTTTCTCCCTAAGGTATGTTCAGAACATAATCTAAACGCAACTGTTGAATTACCAGTATTCTTCCCAAATTAGAGTAACAAATCAGAATACAGACTACACCAATTGGATGTCCAAAGAATTCCCCGATTTTACCTGCACAGGAGTAAAGATTTTGGAAATCGGACCAATTGTTTGTTTCCTTCTCAGACAAAAACAAAGGCTTGTCCCTCTCCAAGGTCACTTTGTCTAAATGGCTTTCAGACTGCATCTCATTTGCTTACAAAACTCCTGGGAAACAACTACCTGCTAAAGTAAAAAAGCCATTCAACCAGGGCAGTATCAACTTCATATGCCTTTAGATCAAAACTCCCAATTGATACCATTTGTGCAGCAGCTACTTGGGCAAGACCGCACACCTTTGTCACTCATTACAAATTGGATTTGGCCTCCTGGGACAGGTCATCCTTTGGGTCCACTGTACTGGAGAGTCTGTTTGCCTGAGCCACCCGGGATAAAGGTGCTAGGGACGCTGTCCCATCCATCAAGAATTACTGTGAAATAGGACTACATAACATAAAGAAGTTATGTACTTACCATAACTTTCCATGTTTGTAGTCCATCTTGCGTCCCACCCTCCTTCCCCCTTCCTGTATCCCAGAGGAACTGGTGGACTTTCCATTATGCTGTCTGACCTTGTTGTAGTTCGTCCACATGGCATGGATAGTAATACAAAGTATTCTGTTCTGTATGTGCATAGTTATTGATAGTTTATTACTATTATGTATGTAGTTACTTTCCTGCAAACAAGATCTGGGGAACTGCCGTGATGCACCATGGAATAGGGGTTAGCCTCGAGCCATTAAAAGCTCTCAAACTTTAGTATCGTCCGAGTCGGAGCCAAGAATCGGATCGAACCCATCCAGCAAGAATGTAGGCGAGATGGATTGCAAACATGGAACGTTATGGTAAGTACATAACTTCTTTTTATATGTATGTTTGTATTTGATTTTCTGTTTTGTTACTCCCATTGAAGGTAGTGTAATACCAAGGCACTAGAAGTTTATTTGTTGAATCACATTTTAAAGTGTAATATAAGTACAGATGCATTTGTTTACGAGCCTTAGTAACATTGATTTTTTTCATGCAGTGTACATATTTTTAACAATTTTCATTGATGCCAACATTACCTAAATCGCTCAAGTCCTGCCTTCACTTAAACCTCACTCCTTCTCTTGAATGTTGTCCTGCATGTGTTATTCCCACAAATTCTGTTTGTGTAATTTGCTCCTTCCCTTTTTTTGAAGATCTTTTATTTCCTGTACAATATACAGTACACTTCAGTAACAGTTAGTTTGGATTTTGTTTTCCAGTTTCTAGTAGTCCCTTTTTGGCAGCCAGTAGCATTAAACTTGGTATGGCCTTTACTTTGTCTTTGTAATTTGGGTCCTGTATCCTAGAGAGAGAGAGAAACAAAAATTATCCCAATCCAATTACCTGCCTTGATTAATTTGGCTATTCTGTCTTGCTCCAATCTTCTGGTCTCCCATTGTTTAACTCTACAGTATTTTAGCCAGTGCAAGATGTCATTTAGCTGAACAGAGTAGCTCTGAAAGCAGTCTTTTCAGCTCTGCTAAGTTAAAATGGACATTTAATGATCAGCTGTGCTAGTGTTTGGAGCTTGAAAAGCATATGTGTGCTGCTATTCTTAGAACTTGAAAAAACTGTGTTTTGTCTGCTCCACTCACCACTTACACCACTGATAAATCAGAGTGACCCATAACAGATAATCAGAATACCTATTTATACCAACAACCACTGACCTGAATATCAGACATTTCATACTTCATCAGACACATAGGTAATGCACAAAATGTTAATACTTCAATTAGAAAAGCAATATATATTGCATTTTTCCTCCTCATCCTGTTTTTTTAAAGCTTTGTGTGTGTTTCTGTATTTGAGCAGAAGATGCATAGTTTTCATCTGTCCCCTGATTTTGATCCCTCATGTTTTTGTGGTATGTTCTTAAAATTTGTGAGTTTCTGTTACTGTGGACTGTACCCAATAAATGACAAATGTGAGATCTGATGTTGTCACTCTTCACTTAATCCTTGACTATGGGTTTGGTTACATATCTCAGAACTGACTGAGCTGTTATTTCAGCTCACATGCTTCAAAAACTCTCGAGCTTAGCTTTACCCACAATGCTTCTCTCCAGATTACCTCTGATCTCATTTGCCGCTTCAAGTGCCAGACGCGTTCCTCTCCTATTGCTCTCGAGGTAGTGATTTCTTACATTTGTTAGTTTCTTGTATTTTGACTATCTTTTCAGTAGACTATTCTCTAACGACCTTATTCCTTACCCAGCTCCTCTATTATTCACTCTTTGACATGTTTTATTTTTCCATTCTGTTACCATTATGGTGCTCTTTCATACCATTGTTGGTATGTCTTCTCTTATTCCCTTTCTACTGCTGCAGTAACTCTTTAGTACCATTGTTGGTACTACCCTTTCAATTTTTTTCCTCTTTCCTTCTCTTAGTGTGTGTGTGTGTGTGTGTGTGCTTGCGTGCGTACAACCTTTCTTTTTCATGGCTGAAAAGTCTAAAGGCACTGGCTTTGAGATGCCAGAAGTGTGACCGAAAGTTGCCTAATTCCAACAGACATGACTTGTGTGTATATTGCTTGGCCGTGTGCATCTTCAGGAAGACTGTGCCATTTGTCATGGCTTTAGCCATCGAGCCCTTGTAGAGAGAAATAACAAGCTGATTCTTAAACTTAATAAGATCTTCTTTCAAGGATGCCATATCTGCTACTTCTAAAACAGATATTAGTTCTCATTATTCCTTCTTGTCTTCTAGACATTAAATTGCTAAGAAGAGGAATCGTTCGGTTCCTACATCCTCGTCTGAACTGACAGTTAAAAGGGCCAAGTCTTCCCCAGTTCCCACAGTATTGGGGGACCTAGAAGCAAAACACCTCTCTTCATCTGTGACATCAGTGCCGACCTCAACTCCTGCATCTACAGTACCTGTTTCTACCCCATTGCAGACCATTCTTTACTCCTCTGTTCCACAAACTTCAGAACCAAAGGAGTATTCTTTCAAGGACTTAATTTGACCCACCAGCCTCAAAGACCCTTTTTGGATAGACCTCAGTCTCCGTCAGTCCATTCGGTCCACTCTACCAAGAGCCTCACTGAATCCGAGGTCATGAGGCTTGTGGACCAGCTCCTGGTGGAGAGGGGATTAAGCCTCTTCCTCTGTTCCCAGCACTTCGGGCTTGGGAACCTTGCCAGTTTTGCACTGCCTCAATTGAGCCTTCAGAGTTTCCAGTTCCGAAAATCCAGTGTATTGTCACCAGTGAGAACTTTGTCTCTGCCGTCGATAACTATCCTGAGCTCTTTGGTTCTCTCAGAACTGGAGACCTCTCGGAGTCGAAGCTTCTTTGTCTGTTCTGGGGAGAATGGTTCGACACCGACATTATCGGAACCATCCGTGCTTCTCAGTGCTTTGGCACACATAAGCTTGACTCTGGCTTCTGGCTCGGGGGTAGTCTCCTTGTGCAGGGTCAGACACGGTTTCAAAGGAGTCTTATTTCAATTTTGGGCTCCCATTCATCTACGGGGGGGACCTGCGTTCCAGGCCAGGGAGAGGGCCTTGTCCATTTCAGGTTCCCAGTCGATTCCTCTTTCGTCGGAACAGCACCCTGGTCCTTCCCCTCTCCCAGAGCTTCCACCAGCTTTTGACTTGGGACAGTAGGCACAGAAACCTCAGGATCCAACAGTGGTGGTTATGTCCTGTTTCGATTCCTCCCCAGCCAGTCTCACCGATGAGTTGCCCTGGAAGAGGAAGTGCAAGAGGAAGCATTTAGACTCCCCTTAAGAGTCTTGCACAGAGGATACTGATTTTGATGAAGGGAAATGTCCCCCAAAGTCACCCCCTGATGATGTCTCATTTGGTGACATCTTGGAGATCCTTAAACAGAGGGGTGGCTGGACTGCCCAACAACCTTCCGTAGAGGAGTCTGTATACCTAGAGGCTTTCTGTGCCCAGCCATCTACTGCCTGGATTTCTTCCCCCATGGATGATCTGATTAAAGCTGATTGTCCAGTGGGCTTAGAAATTTCCTGACTCCATCGAACCCATCCCCAGTTAGCCAGACCATATACTGTCAGCTCCTGCAGATCAACAACAGTGGGCTAAAGGGGTTCCATTGGATGCCGTGGTGATTGTGGCAGCCTTCAAAAAGGAGCTTGCTGATGAAGTCCTACTAACCATCCTCCTAATAAGTAATCTAGGATGATGGATAGATTCGGGAAGCACGTATATGCTTCATCGACCTTCGCACTTAGGTCCTTGAACTTTATGGCACATTTCACCAGGCTTGAAAGAGATCTGATAAAAGAGCTGTCAGACACTTTGTCAGGATCTGTAGCTGAGAGACTTCAGGCTAAAGTAACTTCCCAGGTGGCTACCCTTGATTCAATATGCAAGTCGTCCATGAGGCTCATTGCTCACGCAGCTGATGGGATGACTAGGGCAGCGTGTTCCAGCGTAGCAGTAAAGACATGCCTGGATGTGCTTATATGAGTTTGCGGAGCATCCCTTTTTGGCCCAAAAGTTAAAGACACCCTTGCAAAATGTGAGAAGGATGGAAAGACTCTTTCTGCCATGGGTGTGTACTTTTCCACTCCTCAACGGCCCTATTTGAAGAATATTAGGAGTGGAAAATTGTGATTCAAAAAGCCCCAAGGGCCTTTCCAAGACTGACGTGGTAATGATTCCCCCCGCTCAGGGCAGAGGGGAAGAGTTATAATGGAAGACGCCATGCTAGAGGCAGAGGTGGCCTGCAAAATCAAGGTTCCAATGATTCCTTCCCTGGTAACTCCTATGAGTGCTCCTGAATGGAGGCCTGTTTGCCTTCCTCTGGAGGCACTCAGGGGTTGACTTTCCGTGCACCTGCCTGGCAAGCAATACCAATGGACAACTGGGTGCAGAAGATCATAAACAGAGGTTGCAATATTCCCTTCTCCAAACAACCCAAATGACCAGGGAGTATCCCGGATGTTCCACCCAGCCACAGAGATGCATCAGTATTAGAAGTTCAAAAACTGCTTGACAAAAGAACCATCCAAACAGTCCCACCAGACCAAATCAGATCCGTGGTTACTCAATATTCTTTTTAGTGCCAAAGAATACCGAGGACTGGAGACCAATTTTGGATCTCAGTGTCTTGAACAAATCACTTTGGCGTGTCAAATTCCGAATGATCACAGTTCAGTCTATCCTCTTATTCTTAGGGAAAGACAATTGGATGTGCTCAGTAGATCTTCAGGATGTGTATTATCACAGAAAAATAGACAAAGGATCCAGAAGATTTCTGCACTTCTGCCTGGGAGGGAGTCAATATCAGTTCAGAACCATGCCCTTCAGTCTCACCACAGCTCCCAGGGTGTTCTAAAAATGCATGGCAGTCGTTGCAGTTCACTTCCGACTGCAAGGATTCTGGGTGTTTCCATACTTGGATGACTGGCTCATTACCGAAAACATGAGGCATCTATTACTGCAAGCGAGGGACTACGTCCTTCAAGTTTGTCCCTCGATGGGGAATACAATAAACTATGAAAAATCCCATCTAGAACCAACACAGCACTTGGAGTTCATAGGAGCAGTGTTAGACACAAGCACCTGTATTATGTCTCTTCCTCAAGAAAGACTTCAAAGGATAAAACCACAAGTCAACCAGATTATTCACAACAACACAGTGAGTCCGTGACTGCTAGACTGGTATTACAGACTCTAGGGTTCATGGCGGCCACCATCACCTTAGTTCCCCTCGAGAGGTTTCACATGCGGATTTTACAATGGCACTTGATGTCACACTGGTCATTTCTAGCACAACCAATGTCGCATCAAATTCGAGTCACCAATTTATGCAAAAAGGATCTGAGTTGGTGGTTCCATTTCAACGACGGCCTTCCTCAATCCCAAGCCATAGTGACCACAGGCACATCCCGGATAGGGTGGGAGGGGGCATTATCTGGGTAAGACTGTCCAAGGCACTTGGTCCAAGTTGGAGGCCAGTTTGCACAACAGTGCTCTAGAGATGAGGGCAGTGCATCTGGCATTACAAGCATTCCAACAAACCCTCCCCTTGGGAACTGTTGCGATACAGACGGACAGTATGTCAGTGGCTTGGCATATCTGTAAACAAGGGGGAACCAGATCTTACCCTCTCTGTTGAGAAGCTATCAGAGTTTGGCAATGGGCAATTTCTACAGACTGCTTTGTAATTGCAATGCACATTCCGGGGAGCTCCAACGTGATTGCAGACAAATTGAGGAGGAGCATCCTGATGCCTCACAAGTGGTCTCTCAACCTTTTGGTGGCAGAAGGGATATTCCATCAGTGGGGCCAACCCTGCTGCAATCTCTTTGCATCCCCTCTGAACAACAAGTGCAGCAGTTACTTTGCTGTGACCACCCTCATCCCCCCCCAGGAGTCAACTTGAGATGATGTACTTCACGACTGCTGCCCCCCATTCTTTTATATGCCTTTCCCCCATTTCCTATAATTTCCCAGTTTCTGAAAAAAGACATCAGGTTGAAGAACAAGATAATCCTCATTGCTCCATTCTGGCCTTGACAGACATGGTTTCACATTCTGTGGCCTCACTTAATTCAGAATCCCTGGACACTGGACCCAGCTTCAGACCTACTTTCCCATCCAGAGGGAATCGTTCACCCAAAAACCTCAAACACACAGCGTGGCTTCTCCAGTTCCAGTGATTGCCAGGCATACTAATGTCACCTCCCCTGTTCAACGAATTGTTTTAGCATGTCACAAGCCTTCAGCTAGATGGTTATACAGCAGTAAGTGGCAAAAATGTTCAACATGGGCTACAGACAAGAATCTTGACCCATTATTCTGTGCACTTTCGTAAGGTCTTAGAATTTTTAGCATTGCTTTTTGAATGCATGAGCCTCCTCCTCAACTATAAGGGTTCCTCTAGCTGCAATTTAAACTTTCCATAATGGTTTAAATGACAAGAGTGCTGATGTCGCATAAACTTTGTACAGCTTTTTTGAAAGGTACATTACTGCAGAGACCACCATACAAGGATCCATCTATTCCTTGAGACTTGAATTTTTTGTACTACAGTCTCTCATTAATTCCCCATTTGAGCCATCCGCAAGTTGTGAGTTGAAGGTATTTATCCTGGAAAACCTTATTTCTGATTGCTATTACTTCAGCTAGAAGAGTTGTCTGAGTTACAGGCCTTATCTTGCAAGCCTCCTTACCTAATTTTTCATAAGAACAGGGTGTCTTTGTGAACAAATCCTTCCTTTTTACCAAAAGTAGTGTCTAACGTATGTCTTCTGTGTGGAGACATGCGTGAATGGGAGTACCTTCGTTGAAGGTTGTGGGTCAGGGCTGGCAAACTCTGCACGTAAAAAATCTACTGCCAATCATTAGCGGACCAGAGTTCCGCTGTGGCGACGCCTAACTGGGAAAAGCCGAAAGACACTGTCTAACATCAATATAAATCAGGCTATACAACTTTCAGTATTTTTCCCAAGTTTTCAAACAAAGGAGAATATTATCTGCATTCACTGGATGTTCACAGACAATTACATTTTTATCTTCACAGAATGAAAGAATTCGGAAAATCCAGTCAACTATTTGATGTTCTTCATCTCACATTGCTGCAGTCCTTACATATGGGTAGTCAGCTGTCCTTGGTCGGCCCGAATACCAAAGTATTAGGCTGACGTCGGTCATGGGCGCTCAGATCTGACATCAGAGCGTCAGGGTATAAAAGCGCATGACCGACGTCATATCCCCAGTCTTTTTTGCCGCATGGTCCGATGCAGAAGCAGCGTTGCAAGTGCTGTTCGGCGTTCTGAAATTTTCGTATTCTGAGTTTCAGACCGAAACCAAGTTGGGCTAAGTACCCCGTTGGGGAATATTTTTGTTTTTTCTTGCCTCAGTTAATTCCGGATGTCAGAAAAAGTGAATAATTGTATTTCTTGTGGGAAACAGATACCGCATAGGGATTATCACTCTCTTTGCATTCCTTGTTTGGGACCGGACCACGACATAGTCGGGTGTCGGTTTTGTGCTAGGTTTAATAAGCGCACTATAAAAAGAAGGTTAGATTGTGCTAGATTAGTCTTTGGTAAGCGGTGTAATTATAATATGCCGTCGGATCCTCCGACGCCCGCTAAGAAGCGCAAAGACAAATCCTTGAAACCTAGACAGGTTGATTCGTCCGTTTCGGACGCCGGGTCCTGCAGAACCTACAGTGGAGCAGGTGGATCCGGCTGAAGTTTCTGTTGAGTCTCAGGGGGAAACTTTGATTTTGCAGAATGTGGTCTCACAGGAGTCAGGTCAAGCTGAAGGGGCCTCTCAGGTTACTGTTCTCCCTTCTATGCCTAAGGTGGTTAGGCCTTCTGCTACTATTTCTAAGGCTTCTTCTAAGGGCAGGTCTGTTTTGCCTTCCTCTGGTGTTCCTCCAGGTACTTCAGGGTCTGTGCCTAAAAAGCACATGCTTAAAATGGCAGAAGATTTGATTACTTTAATTAGAGGTTCTATGCCCTCCTGATAAGAGGCCTAGGGTGGAGCCAGAGTTGGAAAGTTTGGATCAGGCCTCAGATGACTCAGACTCTTCTGCTGAAGATATTCAAGATTTTCCCCCTTATTCGATTCTGATGCAGAGGATTCCACTCCTTCTGCTTCTCCTCCAGAGGATTTTTCATTTTCAGAAACTCTGCATTCCATGAGGGAGCATTTTAAGTGGGAAGGACAGGATTTCTCTGATTCACGGAAGAGGCTTAGGGAATTCTTGTTTTTACCACAGCATAGACCCTTGGCTATACCTCCTGTTTTGGATGTTGTTCAAGATGTTTTCTCGGAGGCTTCCCTTAATCCTGATTCTTTGCCTCCTGCGCCAGTTAAACCGGACAGGTATTACAGGGTGCCTGAGGCTCATAAATATCTGTATAAGAGTCCTAGGGCGGACCCAGAAACTATTAGTCAGGGGCCTAAGGGTGTTAGAGCTTCTGTTGTAAAGAATCCGGTTCCTCTAGATAAGGAAGCTAGAGCTTTGGATAGATGGGGTAAGAAGGTGTATACCTCTTCTACTTTAGCAATGAGGGCTTTAAATTGCCAGTTTCATATGTTGAAATATCAGAATTTCCTCCTTTCTCAGCTAAAATCTAAAGTGGATGCTTTGGCAGAGGGCATAGAGTGTAAAGAATTGCAAGATTTAGTACATGTCTCTGGACAGGTGGGTAAGCATTCTTTGCAATGTGGTTTTGATGCTGTACAGGCCTCTTCTAGGGTGGCTGCCACTGGTTCAGTTCTTCATAGGCACGCCTGGCTTAAGGATCAGAATTTGTCCGAGCATGTTAAAACTAGAATTCTGGATGCCCCTTTACAGTCTGAAGTTTTGTTTGGTCCCCTGTGGAGTCGGTTTTGAAGAAAATGGAAGACAAGGCTAAGACCATGCAGACTGTTAAAGATTTTTAGCAGGTGCAACCTCCAAAGTTTAGTAGAAATTGGCCTACTAAGGGGTGGACCTACCCTTCTTCTGATTCTCAGTCTAGGGGTAGATCTAGACATGGCAGGGGCAGAGCTCACAGTACTTTCAGGCCTAGAACTTGGAGTTCACCTGCACAATCTGCAGGTGAGGGCAGGGGCCAGTCCTTTCGTAAACAGGCCCAATGACCTGCATTTTCAGCTGCCAGATTCTTCTTCCCTGGCAGCTCCTTTGGGAGGAAAGTTAGCACTCTTCAAGCAAAACTGGCTTTTAGTCACCCAGGACAAATGGGTATTGGACATTATAAACCGAGGCTACAAGTTCTATTTCCATACATTGCCTCCTTTCAAGGGCGTGCCAGACGTTCCTCCTCGGCAAAGGATAGAGGCTCACAAGCAGATTTCTTTACTTCTTCAAATAGGAGCTATACAGCCAGTTCCTCTGTCAGAAGTGGGACTAGGATTTTATTCTCGCCTGTTTCTAGTACCAAAGAAAGGGAACACGTGGAGACCAATTTTGGATTTATCTATCCTCAACACTTATCTGGACATTCCAAAGTTCAAAATGCTGACGTTACAACAGCTTTTACCTCTGTTGGGAAAAGATCACTGGATGGTAACTCTGGATCTCAAAGAGGCTTATCTTCATGTTCCTATCGCCCAGTTGCAGGAGGTACCTGCGTTTTCGGGCTGGAAGTTTACATTATCAGTTCTCTGCATTGCCCTTTGGCTTATCTACTGCGCCCAGAGTGTTCACGAAGGTTCTGGCTCCAGTGATAGCCTTTTTCAGGTTAAGAGGAATACAGATTTATCCTTATTTGGACGATTGCCTGATTATTGCACAACACAAAGACGAACTTCTGCAGCACCTACAGTATGTGATGGTAGTGTGAAGATGCCTAGGGTATTCTGTGAACGAAACAAAGTCCAGTCTAGTACCCTCTCAGGACATGTGCTTTCTGGGTGTGAGACTGAATACAGCTTCCCAGATGGCCTTTTTGACCCCGGACAAACAAAGAAGCCTTTCTCTTTATTTCCATCAAATGTCTCTACAGTCCAGGCTGACTGCAAGGACAGTCCTTCAAGCCTTGGGGTTCATGGCATCTTGTATTCTGGTGCTTCCCAATGCCAAACTGCATATGAGGAAGCTTCAATGGTATCTCAAAAATGTATGGACACAACACTGCCAAGATCTAGACACTGTCATTCAGATAATACCTTGCATTCAGAAATAATTTTTGTGGTGGGCTCAGGAATGTCACCTAAACAAGGGACTCTCTGTGACCCGACCAGAGGCGAGTCAGATTCTAACGACAGATGCCTCGGACAAGGCTTGGGGAGCACACCTCAATTGAAAATGGGTGCAAGACACGTGGCCTGTCAGACTTCAACATTTGCATATCAACTTGAAGGAGATGTTAGCAGTCCAATTTGCATTGATGGCTTTCAAGGATTTACTTCACCCAGGACAGGTGTTGATTCAAACAGACAACACTACTGTCATGTGGTACATCAACAAGCAAGCGGGAACCCATTCGCAGCCTCTTTGCAGGCAAGCGATGATTTTGTGGGAGACTGCTCTCAGTTTACACCTCAATCTTCAGGCAAGGTTTCTACCAGGAGCACAGAACTCCTTAGCGGATGTGTTGAGCAGACAAATTGTGGATCCTCACGAGTGGGAACTGGATCCTCATGTGTTTCAAAAGTTGACAGTGTTATGGGGGACTCCAGACATAGATCTGTTCGCTTCTCCACTAAATTACCAGTTGCCAAAGTTTTGCACAAAAATGTTTCATCCCACAGCTTGGAAGGTGGATGCTCTATCATTCAGTTGGAGCAATCTTCATGTCTATGCCTTTCCACCTCTGCCTCTCATTCCCAAGGTACTCCTGAAGGCCAGAAAAGACAAGCCATCCATGATTCTGATAGCGCCGGATTGGCCTCGACAGCACTGGTACCCACTACTGAGGAGTTTGGTACGGGAGCCTCCATGGCCATCTGCCTTTGATTCCGCATCTTTTGTCTCAGGAGGGCAATCACTTCCTCAATGTCAAGATTCAGTCTCTGCATCTCACAGCCTGGCATATTCTGTTTTAGACCCTGGAAGGTCTCAGCTTCCACAACAAGTTTTGAATGTTATTTTGGAGGCCAGAAGGCCTAGTAACAAGGAAAGTTTACGCTGATAAATGGAGGAGATTTTTTCTTTGGAGCAAAGTGAAGGGCTTTGATGTTTCCAAGCCTGATTTAAGTGTTTCTCTTCAATATCTTACTGAGTTATTGGACAAGGGTTTGTCTTTCTCCTCGATAAAGGTTCATGCTGCAGCCATTTCTGCTCACTATGACTGTGACCCTCCTTTATTTTCCCATCCTTTGTTTAAGCAATTTCTTAGAGGGGCAAAGAACATAAGACCCCCACGTAGAGCTCCTACTCCTGCTTGGGATCTCAATTTTGTGTTGGAAAAGCTTACTCTACAACCTTTTGAGCCTGCAGCTAAGGCCGAGTTAAAGTATTTATCATGGAAGACTGCTTTTTTGTTGGCCATTACCTCTGCAAGAAGGGTTTCTGAATTACAGGCCCTTATGGCAGTGGAACCTTTCCTGATTTTTCATAAGGATAGGGTATCTTTGCGTACTAATCCTTCCTTTATGCCTAAAGTGGTTTCTAGTGTGGCCTTGAACCAAACTATTCATTTGCCTACTTTTTATGCAAACCCCCAAAATAAAGGGGAGAAGATTTTGCATACTTTGGATATTCACTGGCAGTTACGTTATTATTTGAGCAGAACTAAGGGGTTCAGGCAGTCTCAGCAGTTGTTTGTTTCTTTTGCTTTGGGTTCTCAGGGAAAACCTGTTTCAAAACAAACTATTTCTAAATGGATTGGGTTTTGTATTTCTTTCTGTTATTCCCATCATGGTAAGGAGATTCCGGCTGGAATCAGACCTCATTCCACTAGAGCTACTGCCACTTCTACTGCCTTTCTAAAGGGGGTAGCTACAAAAGATATTTTGGAAGCAGCCACTTGGAGTTCAGTACATACTTTTTCCAAGCATTACCACCTTCCTCTTTATTCTAAGTCTAGGGCTGGATTTGCCACTGCAATATTACAGGGCATTTTAGCAGCCCCTAATGCTTTATGATTTTGCCATCCTCCCTTTACCTCTGCTTTGGGATTCTACCCATATGTAAGGACTGCAGCAATGTGAAATGAAGAACATAGTACAGTTTTGTACCTACCATAAATGTAGATGTTCGAAGATCCACATTGCTGCAGTCCAATTTACCCTCCCTCCTTCCCCTCTGTAGTTTGGCATGGTTATATGGTTGGGGTGATGGTTGTTGTTGGGCATGTTTTTGGGAGGTATCCTGTTTTTGGGCTGTGGCCTTTCTTTTTAGGGCCTTCTGACATCTGGGGCAAGAAAAAACTGAGGATATGATGTCGGTCATGCGCTTTTATACCCTGACGCTCTGATGTCAGATCTGAGCGCCCATGACCGACGTCAGCCTAATACTTTGGTATTCGGGCCGACCGAGGACAGCGGACTACCCATATGTAAGAACTGCAGCAATGTGGATCTTCGAACATCTACATTTATGGTAGGTACAAAACTGTACTTTTCATTCTCTAAGTCTCTAAAGTTACTTTAGCTAGATTGGTCAAGGACTGCATAACCTTTGTTTACAATAGAAAGAAAGTGCAGCTGCCAGGACCTGTTAAAGTACATTTTACGAGGGCAATAGCCACTTCTACAGTTTTCTATTCCAGGGTGTCTATAGATGACATGCGCACAATGGCTAGTTGGGCGTCTCCACGTACCTTTATTACTCATTACAAGTTGGATCTGGTCTCCAGGGGACAAGCTTCCTTTGGTTCGATGGTGCTCAGGAATATTCTTCTGTCAGACCTCCCAGGATTTTGGTAGCTGGGGACTCTGTCCCACAGTCAAGGATTAAGTGAAGATTGACAACATCAGATAAAGAAGTTATGTCTTACCATAACATTCCATCTGTGTTGTCGATCTTCACTTATCCTTGACATCCCCACCCTCCTTCCCCCAGCCTTTCGGGCTACTTGGTGAAGCAGACCTATCCCTCTGGTCTACATTATTCTCTTATGAGTACAGATATGGCCTCTGATCTGTTCTTTCTGGTCTGTCACTATTTTATGCAAACTCTGAGGTAATCTGGAGAGGAGCATTATGGGTAGAGCTAAGCTCGAGTGTTTTTGGAGGCGCAAGCTGGAATAACTGCTGAATCAGAACCGAGCCCACAGTCAAGGCTAGGTGAAGATCGACAACATGGATGAAACGTTATGGTAAGACATAACTTCTTTTTTCAAACTTCATACCTTTCAAAAAGTGCTTCCTAATGCAAAACCTGCAATTCTAACAACTTTCTAAGTATAATTAAAAAATGCCAAAAGGAAAAATCCTCGGCACCCCGATGTCGGTAGACAATGCCACTCCCTTTTATTGTACAGGAATTACAAATAACACATGAAAAACTGTCCTATAAACAAAATAAGCACTTTTGTCTTGCAAAAGTCTAGACTTCATCAGATAACCTAATGAACTGCAATGTAATCTAAAATGCCCATTCATAAATTATGTAGTGACATACAACACCAGTAGGAACCCAACTTTAGAAACACGCCCTCAAAAATTTAAAACATCCACCTAAATTAAACACAATTGGATCCTATAAAAACTAAAAAAAAAAATTAAACATTAAACCTTTAAACTAAAACATAAACCTCACCTTTTTTAAGGCTTTTAACTTTAATAGACTAGCAATTGGAACTTGCTCATTTAACCCTGGGTAATTGGTCTTATCATGTTTATAGGACTGTTTTTCATGTGTTTTGTAATTCCTGTACAATGAAAGGGACTGGTATTGTCTGCCGACATCGGGGTGCCGAGGATTTTTCCTTTTGGTATTTCTTCTTGGTTTGTCCTTTTTCGTTTGCAACTTTTTAAGTATAGATAACCAGTTAAAATTGCTTCCTGATTTTGGGTTTTGTTTCTTAAGCTAGGAGGTTGGGAGGGCATGGGGGCACAGCAGGTTGCACTTCATGATTCTCATAGCAGCAGCAAGCTGAAATACACTTGTAGGTCATTATGTGTTTGTTCTTTCATTTGATCACAAGCAAACATTTGATGTATACACAGCCGCACAGGGAATTGTAATTGGTGGTCACTCGCGCGCGTGTGTAAGTACTTTGTTCCTGCATCCCAAAGTAGATATGGTGTAAGGAAAGGAATTTATTGTAGTAAGCAAGGGTCAAGGTTACCATTATATGAACCATGTTCTTTGGGAATGATCCTTGGTTTCCTAGTTTTGTTTGCAGTGTGTTTTTGTTATTTGACTGTGACCAAATTGAGCAGCATGAAGTCTGAGGTTATTGTTAAATTTTAACTTTGAATTTTTTGTATTTATTTTTTTTACAGGCACTCTGTTCTGAAATGCACTGTTTGGGCTACAGCAAGTTATCTGGCACTTACTGCAGATGAGTAAGGCTATGAGTTGTTAGAATAGAGGTTAAGTAGGGCTCTGTTAGACCATATTTGGCACTGATAATCAGGCAACCTGGTGTATTATCAGGGTCTGTGAATGAGGTGATGGTAGCTTTTGAAAGAGCTAAGAGAACTTACCCCATTGTAATTAAAAGGAAGTGGCTAAGACTGTGGAATCTGTGCAGTAGCTGTAACTGTGGGTGGAGTGAAATTTGCATTAATGTTGTCAGCTAGGATATTAGCAATTTCATTTGGTTAGCATCGTGAGGTATTATTGTGGACTAGCTCTGAACATTGCTGAGTATAAGTTTTTAACTTCCAGACATAGTTAAAGAAATATTTGTATCTGTTTTTGGTTTTATGGGCCATTTTAAGTTCATACTCTGCTTTGAGTTTCATAAATGTTCCCTTAATCTCTTTATGTAGTTTGCTTAAGTGTGATCTTAAAGTAGGTAGAGTGAGACCACTTCTAAGAATTAAATAATTTATTTTTTTCTTTCTATAGTTTGCTTATGTGGGGATTCCACCAGAAGGGTTTGTTTTTAAATTTCTCATTATTTGATGTAGATGGGGACTGTGCCTTAGCAATACAACTATTTAAGTAGGAGTAGAAGTCAAAGTCGCAGACAGCAGCTTTACCATTGAGATCTATTGGTAGAGGATTGCAGCAGATTTTTTTTTAGGTAATCAAATAACTGAACAAAAGTTTGCTTTTAAGAAGTCCATAAACACATAGATATCTACAGGGCATGTATCACTAGTCCTCACTAAGGCTTGCTTGATATAGCCAAAGAAATACAACAGGGAGAACATCGTGGAACATCATAGGTATAAGATCATAGAAAATACAAGGCAACTGAGCCTAGTGGCCATTTGCGCCTTGCCAGTACCCATTCTTAGATCTTGCCTTCTTTTTCAAGAAGCAACAGGACAGTCATACTGTAGTGAATTTGTGGATACCCATCCAATTGTTTAATTCTTTTTTGAAAAAAGAAAATGTACGTTTTCTTAATTTGGGTCTAGAAGTTTGCTCCAGAGAAGGGAGTAAATGCTGTATGATAGATCACTCTCTCCAACAGATTTTGCTTATTTGCTGAGGCAGGTTTAGATCCCTGGTTCTCATGTTAGTGGAACTCTTTGACTTGTGGAGATATGAGAGGTTAAACCTGTTTCAACTTCTACTTCATTTTTAAAATTTATTTGCACATATGGCACGATTAAGGTAAGTTATTTGGATGTCGAGATTATTAAGGATGAACGTAATAGAAAGGATGAATGTAATAGAAGATTCATTAGCAATATATGTATATAGGAAATCTGTTTATTGTAACAGTCTTTTACACTATTCTAGTGCTCACCCAGAACATTTGAAAAAAGGAATACTTAAAGGGCAATTTGTTAGACTAGCAAGAATGGTGTCATAAGAGACTGACTGTAAAGTGCAATGTGATCTTTTGGCAGAAATGTTTTTATCTAGGGACTATCAGTTGGAACTAATTAAAATGGTAAGAAAGGAAATAATGTTAGAGAGAAAGGGAATTTATTACCCTTTATTGAGAACAAATATAACACAAGCAAGAAATATTACCTATTGAGCAGGGTCTATGTCAAATAACATGCTTGAAATGTCGATCGTCATATGGTCGAGACCATATGATCGACATTTCCAGTGTTCGAAGGTTGACTTTAACAGTGCCGTACAGTGCAGATTGGGAGAATTTCCCTTTTCTGCACTGAAGTGCAGTCTAAGAGTTGGTATATTTAAGTAGGGGGGGTGGGGGTGCATGGGGGGGGGCTTGCCCCCCTGCTCACACTAAGATAATGTGTTCTTTTTTGTTGTTATATATTTGAACTTTCAAATATCGACCATATGGTATTTGACATTTTGACAGTTCGAATATATAACATAGACCCATTGAGCATTGTAAAAAGAACTATACCATCTCGTTTGTTACGAGATTTACTGTTGACCATTTATTTATACAAAACATCCTTAACAAAAATTGGCAAATATTAACTAGTTATGAAAATGTTACAGTAATACTGGGTGTTAAATCCCAGGTAGTATACAAAAGGGGCAGGACGTTGAAAATGTATTAGAAAGTATTTCATATTACCATTTTGATAAAATATCACACAAGAAAAGAGTAGGAACATAAAGATGTGGTTTTTGTAAGCATGTTATGAATTCTGAGAGTGTTACAATTAATGCACAGGTTATTAAACCTAATGGACTATTTGCAATTTGTTTATGCAGCGATCTGTAGTCTCTGCAATTGTTATTACATAGGTAAAACATAGAGGAAATTAAAGGAAAGAATCTGCGAACATACTAGGGATATCAGAAATAGGAATGAGAGCAACGTCTTGTTCAAACATGTAGTAAAGACCCTTCACCCATAAGCTAGAACTGTGCAAATTATTATGGCAAATAAAAGTGAATGCCTACAGTGCACCAGGACTAAATGATTTATGTTCCTTGTCTTGTGTTTTAAAACAGAAGAGTCTACAGAGGTAATTGATCATTTCTTCTGTACATTTGTTGTTTGTTTACATCACTGGACCTTACTAGAATTACTGATGTCCTTCAAGGATGCATCTGCAGTCATAACATATGGGTTGTCCTGCCTCAGGCAGCCCTTCGGTCGGCCGGTTTCCAAAGTCTGGGTCTGGCCTCAACTGATGTCGCACTTTCCCCGACGTCAGAGCTTCTGGGGTATAAAGGCATCAGCCGACGCCATTTTCCTCAGTCTTTCTTGCCGCGCGGTGCCCGAAGCAGAAGCTGTTCGCAAGTGCCGGTCGGTCAGATCCAGAGATTTCAGCTACCGAAGACTTCTAAAAAAGCTAAGTACCCCGTTGGGGACTCTTTCTTGCCTCAGCCGATGTCAGACAAAGTAAATAATTGTTTAACTTGTGGGAAACAAATACCTCATAAGGATTTCCATTCCTACTGCCTTCCTTGCTTAGGCCCAGACCACGACGTATCAGCTTCTTTAGCCTGTGCCTCCTTCAACCGACGGACTCTTAGACGTCGGTCGGAGTTTGCAGAAGAGTTTTTTGGATCCGCTTTTGCATATAAAATGCCGTTGGAGACTCCGACTACACATTTAGCCAAAAAACGCAAGGAAAAGGACCGACACTCGCGGCCCGTGGTTTCAGCTGAAACCACGGTTAGGCCTACCGCGAGTGTCTCGGTTTCGGCTGAAACCGAGTCCTCAGTTCTTACTTCTGCCGAAATCATACCTTCGACAACCGAGGCCAGAGAGGCCCCGGCTGAGTCGGCTACAGAAATCCCTACTGAAGAAGCAAGCGCACAAGAATTGTCCGACACCATCCCTTTGGACATTTCTACACCTGCACGTGGGGCAGCTAGGCCCCCTGCTTCTATGTCTATTAAGGCCTTCTCCAGGGCTAAAGCAGCTAAAATTTCAAAGGCTTTACTTGCAAAATCTACCTCTCAGAGACCTTCCTTAAGTTCTCAGATTCTCAGCCTTGCTGAGGACCTTATATCTCTGATTAGGGGTTCCCAACCTCACCCAGACAGGGCCTCTCAACCTCCTCCTGACAAAAGGCCTAGGACTGAACCCCCTGAACCTCTCTCCTCTGATTACTTCTCGGATGGATCTGATTTATCAGACCATCAGGAATGGTCATACTCACCTTATGAGGATTCAGATGCAGAAGACTCTATTCCTTCTGCCTCCCCTCCAGAAGAATTTTCCTTTGGGGAGACTTTACACTCAATGAGGGAACACTTTCAATGGCAGGGTCAGGATTTCTCTGATTCTACAAAAAGACTAAGGACCTTTTTACACTTGCCACAGCATAGGCCTTTAGCCATACCACCTGTGCTAACTGTAGTTGATGATGCATATAATGATGTCAGTTCTGCCCCTGATTCTCTTCCCCCGGCCCCTGCCAAACCTGACAGATATTACAGGGTCCCGGATTCTCACTTTCACTTGTACAAAGCCCATGCTGCAGACCCAGAAACTATTTCTCAGGGCCCAAAAGGTGTTGCATCTGCCACTGCCAAAAAACCCCTACCCTCTGACAGAGAGTCAAGAGCATTAGAGAGATGGGGATGCTACTCTTTCTGCCAGGGCATTAAACTGTCAATTCCATATGATACAGTACCAGGAATATTTGTTAGATCAGCTGAATAAAAAGCTATCTTCTCCTGAACCTTTAGACCGTAAGTCCCTTCAGGATTTGGTACACAACTCTCAGCAGGTCAGTAATCATTTCTTAAAATGTGGCTATGATGCACTGGAGGCTTCATTTAGATCAGCTATGACTGGAGCAGTAATTCGAAGGCATGCCTGGCTAAAAGAGCAATCCTTGCCAGACCATGTCAAGGCTAAACTCCTAGATGCTCCAATGGAGAAACAAAGTTTATTTGGCTCCCCTGCACAGGAGATTCTAAAGAAAGTGGAAGAAAAAGCAAAATCTGTGCAAACAGTAAATGATTTTCTGCAGGTCCAACCTCCCAGGTTCAGCAGAAAGTGGCCTTCAAAGAATTGGTCCTTTCCAGACACCTCCAGAGCTCAAAGGGGCAGGAATAGACGCCCAAGAGGCAGAGGTCAATCAAAGGGTGCCTACAGGGATCGTCAGTGGCAACCTGCCAACCAGAGGAGTACTGCCACAGCTGCAACTACATCCACTTCCACAGGACAGACACAATGACTTGGCTCTGATTCCACCTACCAGGGAACAACTGGAAGCACCCTTGGGCGGAAAGTTGGCTTTATTCTCGAAAAATTGGCATTGCATTACAAAAGACAAATGGACATTGCAAACAATAGACAAAAGATACAGGTTTCACTTCCACACTTTACCAAAAAAGAGCGGAATGCCAAACCTACCACCAAACCAGAAGCCAGAGGCTCTAAGACAAATCAATAATTTATTTCAGATGAAAGCAATAGAAAGGGTACCATCTATGGAACAAGGCCAAGGATTTTACTCCAGACTATTCCTTGTACCAAGAAAAGAAACCCAATGGAGGCCTATTCTCGACTTGTCCGCACTAAACACATATCTCATTGTGCCAAAATTCAAAATGCTGACCCTACAGCAACTTCTTCCCATGTTGGGCAAGGAGTCTTGGCTGGTGACTCTAGATCTCAAGGAGGCATACCTGCACGTCCCTATACAACCAGATTGCAGAAGACACCTCAGATTTCTTGCAGGATCAGAGCATTATCAATTCTCAGCATTGCCCTTTGGCTTATCTACTGCCCAGAGTATTCACGAAATGCCTGGCATCAGTAATTGCACATTGCAGGCTTCAGGGAATTCAAATCTACCCATACCTGGACGACTGCCTAATACAAGCGGACAACAAGACAAAACTAATAAAGGATTTGGCCTATGTCATACACCTGTTACAGGCCTTGGGATACACAGTCAACATCCAGAAGTGAAGACTAGTGCCATCCCAAAGGATAACATTTTTGGGTGCGGATCTGGACACAATAACTCAGATGGCTTTTCTCACAGAAGAAAAACAAAAGCAACTCCCAGTCTACTTCATGGCTTTGACAAGACAAACTCAGCTTACTGCAAGGAAAGTCCTGCAGGCCCTGGGTTACATGGCATCCTGCATAATCTTGATCCCGCATGCCAGGCTGCATATGAGGAAATTACAATGGTACCTAAGGAATGTATGGTCTCAACACAGGCACAGTCTAGAAACCATGATACCAATCATTCCATGCCTGAAAAAGGAATTCCTGTGGTGGGCTCAGGCCTGCCAGACCAACAGAGGGTTGCCTTTCAACAAACCACAACCAAGGCAGACCATCACCACGGACGCCTCAGACCTAGAATGGGGAGCACACATGGAAGACAAGTGTATCCAAGGCCTATGGTCTCAGGACCAGCTGAATTTGCACATAAACCTAAAGGAGATGCTGGCAGTGAAGCATGCAATCGAGGCATTCAAATCATTCCTCCAGCAAGGACATCTGCTGATAAGGACAGACAATACCACAGTCGTGTGGTACATAAACAGGGAGGCACGCATTCCTACCCTCTATGCCGGATGGCAATGGATCTGTGGAACCTAGGCCTGAATCTGAACATCCAACTGCAGGCCAAATTCATACCAGGAAAAGAGAATTCACTAGCAGACAGCTTAAGAAGAACTACCACGGATGCTCACGAATGGATGCTGCATCCAGATATCTTCAAAATCATAACAAACAAATGGGGAATGCCAGAGATAGACCTGTTCGCCTCCCCACTCAACCACCAACTGAACAAATTCTGCTCAAGAGTATACCACCCACAAGCCTGGAGGGTGGACTCCCTCTCTTTCAGCTGGAAGGCCCTAACAGTGTATGCTTTTCCACCTCTCCCATTGATCTACAAAGTTCTACTGAAGATCAGGGAGGAACAGTCAAAGGTGATTCTGATAGCTCCAGACTGGCCAAGGCAGCATTGGTACCCGCTACTGAGAAGCATGTCTCGGACGAACTCATGGCCTCTACCCCTATGGCCTTTACTTCTAACGCAGAACAACTACAAGACCCTGCATCCAAACTTGAAAACACTGCAGCTAACTGCCTGGAAAATTGCTTAAAACAAAACCAAACTGTTTTATCTCAGAGGGTCAAGGACATTATCCTGGAGGCTCGCAGACCCTCCACAAGAAAAACATACTCAGCTAAATGGAAGAGATTCCTCATTTGGAGTGCATCAAAGGGTACAAATGTCACACTGGCAAACCTAGCACACATCCTAGAATACTTAGCAGAACTGTTCCACAATGGCCTGTCCTATTCTTCCATTAAGATTCATGCTTCAGCAATTTCAGCAGAGTACAACATGGATCCTCCTATCTTTTCTCACCCTCTCCTCAGACAATTTTTAAGAGGGATCAAAAATGTAAAACCTCCAAGGAAACCTCCTCTGCCTACATGGGATCTCAAATTTGTGCTGGAAAAATTAACACTACCCCCTTTTGAACCAGCGGCATCAGCAGACTTACAGTTCTTATCTTGGAAAACTGCTTTCCTTCTAGCAATCACTTCAGCAAGAAGAGTATCCGAGTTACAGGCACTAATGGCAGTGCAGCCTTTCCTTATTTTTCACCAGGATAGAGTGTATGTGAGAACCAATCCTACTTTCATGCCAAAGGTGGTATCCTTGAACCAAGCTATTCATTTGCCTACGTTCTTCCCTAGCCCACAGAACAGGGGGGAAAAACTATTGCACACCTTGGATGTACACAGACAACTACGCTACTATCTGGACAGAACTAAAACCAGCAGAAAAACTGACCAACTTTTTGTAGCATATGCAACTGGAGTGCAAGGAAAAGCAATTTCCAAACAGACAATTTCAAAATGGATATGAAATTGCATTCGATTCTGCTACTCTTTTCATGGAAAGACAACTCCTGAAAATATCAGGCCTCACTCCACAAGAGCCACAGCCACCACTACAGCTTTCCTACGAGGGGTGGCTACCAAGGACATTTTAGAAGCTGCTACTTGGAGCTCCGTGCATACATTTGCCAAGCATTACAATCTACCTTTATACTCCAGATCCCGAGCAGGTTTTGCAACTGCAGTTTTACAGGGGATCTTAACTACACCATCATTATCTTAGTACCTCCCCCCCAGTTTGGCTATGGTATTCTACCCATATGTTATGACTGCAGATGCATCCTTGAAGGACATAGTACAGTTTTGTACCTACCATAAATGTAGATGTCCGATAGGTATGCATCTGCAGTCAGGATTACCCACCCTCCTTCCCCTCTGTGGTATTCCTAGGGTGCTTACCCCTCTTTCAGCTAGCTGGGGGAATCTATTATGGTGTATTTGTTTGTATGTATATATGTATATATATTTTGTTTGCTACTGTTTGGAATTTTCAACATTTATCCAAATTTAGCCTTCCTAGAGGGCACCTGGCATCTGGGGCAAAAAACACTGAGGAAAATGGCGTCGGCTGATGCCTTTATACCCCAGAAGCTCTGACGTCGGGGAAAGTGCGACATCAGCCGAGGCCAGACCCAGACTTTGGAATCCGCCGATCAAGGGCTGCCTGAGGCAGGACAACCCATATGTTATGACTGCAGATGCATACCTATCGGACATCTACATTTATGGTAGGTACAAAACTGTACTTTTTATACTTTTTGTATCTTTGTATTATATTAGTTAACTGAGGCTGGGTAATACATGATTTTACTAGTGGGTATTTCTTTTGAATGAATTGCTTGTTTTAAATGAATTGCTCATTTTGCACTTCAAGTAATTATTTAGCAGAGTTTTTAAGCAAAGTTTTTTATAATATTTTTAAAATCAGGTCATCCTCAGCATGCATGTTCATTCTTGGTCAGTTTTATTCATGTTTATTTATTCATGCTTATTCATTTAGCATTTGTATTTATATTGAAATGTTTTTAAATATCTGTAACTTTTGCTTTTAGAAGTTAATTGATGTTCAGCATGTGACACTTTAAATAGCTGCATTTTGCATTAGTTCTGTTTGTCTGATGAAGTCTTGCTCACAGAAGCAAGATGAAAGCGCTTACACTACTTGTTTTTATGAATTAAAACTTGTCTCCGTGGATTATATTTTGTTCCTTGGATTTGTCTTGCCACCTGTGGTCGTTTTTCAGCATTTTATGTGGTAAAGTTTCCATTGCACAAATTCCACTTAGTGGTTTTAGAAGAAATGAAAAGGAACCCAAGGGGTGGTCTGTGGGATGATTTATTAGAATATAAAGAACTATGTTAACAAATAAAATTATATGTCCAAGTTCCTCCAGGTCTTAATAATTGTCTATCAATAGGGAGTGTACTCAGATTGCGTTCTTATTTAGTTTAACTGTTAAAAAAAGCATGTTGTTAGTTGAGAAAGTTGTGATTGGTTACATTGGTAACGTGATGGTTACTGAGGGTATTTAAATGCGTTTAAGTGAGTTTTATGTGATTCTGAAGAAGTCCATAGATACAGACTGACAAAACCGCTTAATTAAAAAACCTGCTTTTATAGTTTTTGGGTTTGTACTTATTGAAACAGATTTAATCTTCAAGTCAGTTTGGATGTTCATCGTGTTACACTGCTGCAGTCATTACACACTGTGTTATCCTGCCGTCAGGCGGTCCCGCAGTCGGCTTGAGTTCCAAAGTCTTGATCTGGCGTCGGTTGCTGTCGCTTCTTCCCTGACATCAGTGAGCCAGGGGTATATAAGATGCATCCGACGCCATTTTCTTCAGTCTTTCTTGCCGTGCAGTGCCTGAAGCAGAAGCAGTTTTCAAGTGCCGGTCGGCCAACTTCTGAGATTTTCGAAGTCGAATTTCAGATCCGAAGTCTTCAATAAAGCTAAGTACCCCATTGGGGAAACTTTTTTCTTGCCTCAGACCGATGTCAGAAAAAGTTAATAATTGTATTTCTTGCGGGAAGCAAATACCTCATAAGGACTTCCCACTCTTACTGTATTCCATGCCTAGGCCCTGATCACGACGTCACTAGTTGTCGGTTTTGTGCTAGATTTAACAAACGCACTATAAAAAGACGTTTTGATTTTGCTTTGCACTACTTTGGCCGAAGGTTCAATTATACTATGCCGTCGGATCAACCGATGACCGCAATACCGAAAAAACGCAAAGATAAGGATAAAGACAGGCATCCGAGGTACAAAACTGACGACAAAACCTCTTCTAGGCCAGTCACTACCCCAGAGCCACAGGCTGCCTCCGACTCCCACGTGGAGACAACTAGACCTCTGGAAACTCAAGGTATTGGGCCTACGGAAACTAATCCCTCAGATGGGTCCGGAGCCGCTGAGCAGGCATCGGCTTCGGAGGGTGTTTTCAGACCTTCACAACTTACCATTAAAGCAACAGCCAAGACAAAAGTACCATTAAAGACAAAGAAACAAGTACAGCATTCTCCTGGACAGTCCTCCATGCCTAAGAAACAGATGCTTAAAATGGCCGAAGACCTCATTACTCTAATCAGGGGTTCCCACCCCCCTCCTGAGAAAAGGCCTAGGCAGGATACAGACTATGATTCCTCTGATCAGGTTTTCATTTCCTCTGATTTCCTCTTCAAACCAGGGAAACTCTCTACCCCCCTATGAGGACTCTGATGCTGAAGAATCTGTCCCTTCAGCCTCTCCCCCTGAGGATTATTCTTTTGGGGAAACTTTACATACCATGAGGAAGCATTTCCATTGGGAAAGCCAGGATTACTCAGAATCCAAGAAAAGGCTCAGGGATTTCCTTTTATTGCCTCAGCACAGGCCCCTGGCTATTCCGCCTGTGCTAGATATTGTGGATGATGTGTTCTGTGAATCCAGCTTATCTCCTGATTCTTTGCCCCCTGCACCAGCCAAGCCAGATAGGTATTAGAGTCCCTGACTCTCACAAGTTTCTTTATAAAAACTGCTGATCCAGAAACTATTTCCCAGGGTCCAAAAGAGGGTAAGGCTTCCATTGCTAAAAATCCAGTACCCTCTGACAGAGATTCCAGAGCTTTGGATAGATGGGGGAAGAAGGTATACACTTCTGCAACTTTAGCAGTAAGGGCTTTAAATTGCCAGTTTCACATGCTTAAGCACCAACAATATTTAATGGCTCAGTTAAAACAGAAAATGCTTGCAAGCACAGAAGCTCCTGATTGCAAAGAAATGCAGGATTTATTGCATGCAAGTTGAACAGGTGGAAAAACATACTGTGCAATGTGGTTTTGATTCTTTAGAGGCTTCTTGTAGAGCCGCAGTTACAGGTTCTGTGATTCGAAGACATGCTTGGTTAAAAAAACAGAGTTTACCTGATCATGTTAAGGCAAAATTATTGGATGCTCCTTTACATCATGATACCTTGTTTAGTGTTAAGGCAGAAGAGGTGTTAAAGAAAATGGAGGATAAAGCTAAATCTATGCAAACAGTCAAGGATTTCTTACAGGTACAGCCACCTCGATTTAGCAGAAATTGGCCAACAAAGAATTGGTCCTTTCCAGTGTCAGACAGGCCACAGAGAGGCAGATACAGACGCCCAAGAGGCAGATCTAAACTCCAAGGCTCAAACAGCCAATGACAGTGGGGCACCTCAACCCCAAAAGGAGGTGAGGACAAGTCTCAACCTTACAGGAAACAGTCACAATGACTTTCCCCTTCGTACGCCAAGCACTTCCCTTTTGGAAGCCCCCTTAGGGGGAAAACTAGCACTTTTTTCTCAAAACTGGCAAACAATCACCCAAGACAAATTGGTTCTGAATATTGTGTCTCAAGGTTACAGGTTCCACTTTCATACTTTACCAAGGCTAAAAGGAATGCCAGACCTGCCACAAAATCAATGGGCAGAGGCACAAAAACAAATTTCAGCCCTCATGGACATGAGAGCTAATCAGAAAGTACCACAACAGGAACAATGACAAGGATTTTACTCAAGACTCTTCCTGGTCCCCAGAAAGGACAAGGCCTGGAGGCCCATACTAGACCTTTCAAGTCTAAATACTACCTGGCTATTCCGAAATTCAAAATGTTGACATTACAGCAGCTTCTACCCATGCTGGGCAAGAAGGCTTGGCTTGTTACTCTAGACCTCAAAGAGGCATACCTGGATGTCCCTGTCGGACAAAATTGCAGAAGATACCTCAGATTCAAAGCTGGTACAATGCACTACCAATTCTCTGCACTGCCCTTTGGCTTATCTACTGCGCCCAGGGTCTTCACAAAGTGCCTGGCACCAGTAATTGCATTTTGCAGACAAAAAGGAATACAAATATATCCATACGCGGACGACTGCCTCATTCAAGCAGAGACAAAGGACATTCTTCTACAGCATCTGGCGTTTGTAAAAAAGTTGCTAACTTCTGTAGGGTACACATTAAACGAAAAGAAGTCAAAACTCGTGCCCTCACAACAGATGATATTCCAGGGTGCCAGCTTAAATACAACGGCCCAGATGGCTTATGTCACACCAGACAAACAAGTTCAACTAACTCAATATTTTCAGTTACTGGCAAAAAAGTCCCATCTCCCTGCAAGAAAAAAATATGCAGGCCCTGGGATTCATGGCATCCTGCATACTACTAATACCATATGCCAGACTGCATATGAGGAAATTACAATGGTACCTAAAAAGTGTTTGGACTCAACACTCTCACAGTTTAGAAGCAGTAATACCAATGATTCCCTGCCTACAACAGGAGTTTCGATGGTGGGGCACAGGCATGTCACCTAATAAGGGTCAGCCTTTTACCCTACCCACAGCTAGGCAGACTCTAACAACAGATGCTTCGGACTACGCCTGGGGAGCACACATGACAGGAAAATGCATTCAGGGCAAGTGGACCACAGACCAGATGCATCTCCACATCAATCAAAAAGAGATGTTGGCTGTTCAGAATGCCCTAACAGCTTTCAAGGACCTTCTACATCCAGGACAACTATTATTAAAGACAGACAACACCACAGTAATGTGGTACATAAACAAACAAGGGGGCACTCATTCTTATCCCCTGTGCAGGCAAGCCATGACCTTGTGGAACACAGCTCTAATGTATCAAGTTCACCTGCAAGCACAATTCCTGCCAGGAAAGAAAAATACTCTGGCAGATGATCTAAGCAGAAATATCATGGACCCTCACGAATGGAAATCGAATCCACAAATCTTCAGCATGGTAACGCAAAAATGGGGATGCCCAGACATAGATCTTTTTGCCTCCCCACTGAATTGCCAACTACAAAAATTCTGCACAAGGACTTATCACAAGCAAGCATGGAAAGTGGATGCTCTTTTGTTCAGCTGGAAAAACCTAAAAGTTTATGCCTTCCCACCACTGCCTCTCCTTTCAAAGCTACTCCTAAAAGCCAGACAAGAAAAAACACAGATGATCCTGATTGCTCCAGACTGGCCACGCCAGCACTGGTACCCTATCTTAAGGAACTTAGCTCAAGGCCCACCTTGGATTTTGCCTCAAATTCCACACCTCCTGACTCAGCAAAACTATCAGATCCTGCACGGTCAACTCAAAACCCTAAACCTGGCTGGATGGCAGATTCATTAGTCAAACAGGCAACACCTCTCTCTAAAGCTGTTATGGATGTCATTTTGGAGGCCAGGAGGCCTAGCACCAGGAAAGCTTACTCAGAAAAATGGAAGAGATTCTGCGCCCGGAACCAGGCTCAAAGCCTTGACCCTCTTGTTCCAAACATTCCTCAGATTTTACAATACTTAACTGAGATGTTGGACAGAGGCCTATCCTTTTCATCAATTAAGATCCACGCCTCTGCCATTTCAGCACATTACGACATGGATCCTCCTTTATTCTCTCATCCCTTGCTAAAGCAGTACCTCAGTGGGGCTAAAAACATAAGACCGCCCCGGAGAGCACCAACACCAACTTGGGAATTCAATTTCGTTTTGGAAAAACTGACCTTGCCACCTTTTGAGCCAGCCAATACAGCCGATCTAAAACTTTTATCATGGAAAACAGCTCTGCTCCTGTCAGTAACTTCAACACGAAGAGTCTCAGAGCTACAGGCATTAATGGCAGTGGGACCGTTTATAATTTTTCATCAGGACAGGTTTTCTTTCCTTTATGCCAAAGGTGGTGTCTAGTGTGGCTCTTAACCAAACCATCCATTTGCCAACTTTTTATCCAAACCCCCAGAATAAAGGGGAGAACCTTCTGCATTCTTTGGACATACACAGGCAGCTGTGCTTCTACTTGAACAAAACAAAAGCTTTCAGGAAAACTGAGCAACTGTTTGTAGCATATGCTGCAGGATCACAGGGCAAGGCTATCTCAAAGCAGAGTATATCCAAATGGATAGGACACTGTATTCGTTACTGCTACACACAGCATGGAAAATCAGTCCCAAGTACCATTAGGCCACATTCCACCAGGGCAACAGCCACTTCAACAGCCTTTCTCAGAGGAGTACCTACCAAGGAAATTTTGGAGGCTGCAACTTGGAGTTCAGTGCACACCTTTACCAAGCATTACCACCTGCCTCTTTACTCTAAATCCAGAGCAGGATTTGCCACTGCAGTTCTGCAGGGCCTCATAGCCCATCTTAACTCTTTATAGACCAGCCACCCAATCCTTAGCTTTGGGATTCTACCCAAGTGTAATGACTGCAGCAGTGTAACACGATGAACATAGTACAGTTTTGTACCTACCATAAATGTAGATGTTCAAGTGTTCACACTGCTGCAGTCCAGATTACCCTCCCTCCATCCCCTCTGAACTAACTGGACTTATCTATACCTTTCTATTCTATACAACCTTTGTGGTGTATTTGCTTGTAACTGAAGGTATTGTTCTTATATGTATATATTTTTATTAGCAATATGTATTGACTACCTACTTGGGGGCACCTGACATCTGGGGCAAGAAAAACTGAAGAAAATGGCGTCGGATGCATCTTATATACCCCTGGCGCACTGACATCAGGGAAGATGCAACAGCAACTGATGCCGGATCAAGACTTTGGAACTCAGGCCGACTGCGGGGACCGCCTGACGGCAGGATAACCCAAGTGTAATGACTGCAGCAGTGTGAACACTCGAACATCTACATTTGTGGTAGGTGCAAAACTGTACTTTACTTGTCTTTTTGGTAAGATATGAGAGGATGTTATGTGGTCCAATCTTGCCTACATTCTTACTCACGGGTTCGGAGCCGAACATCGGCTCCGACTCGGCCAACATATTTTTCTAGCACGAAGTCTGTAATTGGCTGGTCTAACCTGGTATCCCATGTTGCACTGCTCCATAGCCCCAGATCTCGTTTGCCGCTCATGTAGGTAGGACGTGGTCTCACTTGGCTGTGGCTAAGTAGCTTTAAAACTTCTTTTCTCTCACTGAATATTGTGGTTTTTCCTCACAAAAGCTATTTTAATAGTTATTTGCTCTTGTTGTTTAGCGTGTGTTGTGGTGTGAGTGATTTATGTTGGTATCCCTCTGTTCCGACGGGCTAAGCCCGTTTAATTTAGAGGACCTAGTCCTCCCTCCGTTGTCTAGTTTTTGTCTAAATTTTCCTGTATAAAAAGTGTTTTTTCCTCGCTCCTGTGTGTGTGTGTGGGTTAGTTGTTTCAAGAATCGTTTAAGTTAGAGATTCTTGTCAGTGGTTGTTAGTGGTAGCTTCCCACCTTAACCGTTTTTGGACTAGGGTCCTGTTGCTTGTTTGTTTTCTGTGCAGTGGTCATTGATATGTCAAAGGATCAAAAGGAAAATAAACCCTCTGGGTTTAAGAAATGTTCTAAATGCAGCTACAAGATGTCCATAACAGATGGACATTCCGTTTGTGTATACTGCCTAGGGGCTATACATTTACAAGAGTCCTGTAGCTTTTGTCATGCCTTCAGTCCGAGGGTGCTACAGGAAAGAAAAAATAAACTTATACTGAAGGGTCTTCTAAAGCCTTCCTTTGAGGAGTCCTTGGACTCTTCCTCTGGTTCCCAAACTAAAGCCAAGACTTCTAAGGCTAAGAAGAGATCTCCGGCTCCATCTGTTTCATCGGAGCCACTGGAGAAGACTACCAAATTGGATTCTACCTCCTCGGCTCCTTTGTCCTCGGGGGCCGCAGAAGGTAGCTGTGGTTCTTGAATCAGCCTCGGCTCCAATTCTTTTAGAGCCCATTCAGAGCCGGTCTCCTAGTGTTAGACATGGATTTCCAGATAGGAGATCACAGTCACCTTCTCTCTCTTCCAAATCCTCCAGACTCTTTGATTTGGATGTGGATAGAGTGGTCCAGAGGCTCCTGCAGTCGCCTGTGTTGGCTAAATTATTTTCGGCTCTGACCCAGTCGGCTCTGGAGCCAGTCCCAATGAGTGTACCGATGGTTCCTCCTCTGAGCACCTCCTTGGCTTCGGAGCCGGAGTGTTCTGCTTCGGGTGATGTTCTGCCGGCTCCGATACCTGTTAAGGGTTTATCGGTGTTCCGACGTCGGCTCCAACCATGTCGGCTCCGTCCTCTGGTTTCGGAACTCGGGTCTCTTCTGTCGGGCCAGAGGGGGATACTTCGGGACTTATGTCTGTTCCGAGCCTCCCTCTCGATGCTTCGGCTTGGGGAACTCCGGCTCTGGTTGTGGCCTCGGAGGTTGGTCGGTCCTCTGATTCAGGGGGACCCGCCTTCAAGGCCATGAGGAGCACACTGGCCAGATCTTCAGTGACATCACCAGGATCGGTCATTCCATCCCCTTCCACACCGGCAAGAGCCTCTAATGTCCGCCAATCAGTTGACGGTGGAGCCCCAAGGTCTGGGGATAACCATATGAGCGGTCCCCAACTTTCTGTGGGCCCCTCGGAGTCTGTTCCTGAGGAGCCCCCAAGAAAGAAGTTGTGCAAGAGGAAGCACATAGACTCCCAGGACGAGTCTCTCACTTCTGATACCGACCTCGAGGAGTCAGAGGGGTCCCCCAAGTTGTCCTCCAGTGACGTCTCTTTCTCCGACATCCTGGAGATTTTGAGGCAGAGAGGCGGCTGGTCGTCCAAAACCCCCTCTGAGGAGGAGTCGGTATTCCTCAAGGCCTTTGGGGCTCAACCCTCCGCCTCCTAGGTGTCTCCACCCTTAGATGAGCTTGTAGATTTGATCTGTCGAAGGGTGTGGGAGACTCCTGACTTGGTGGAACCTGTACCCAGATGCCCTAATAAATTTCTTTCAGCTCCCCCTGGGAAAGAGTTCCTGTCCAAAGGGGTTTCTGTGGATGCCATGGTGGTGGCAGCGGCCACTCAGCAGGAAGTAGCCAAGTCTTCTTCCTCCATCCATCCTCCTAACAAGGAGTCCAGGAGTATGGATCGGTACGGGAAGCGTACCCTCTCTTCAGCGACCTTCACCCTTCAGTCTCTGAATTATCTTTGTCATTTTACTCGGCTCCAGAGAGATCTCCTTAGAGTTAGGAGGTACTCTAACGGGTAACGTACCTGAGGCGTTAACGCAGATGGTTAACGCCCAGTTGTCTACTCTTGGCTCGATTGTCAACTCGTCCATGAGGCTCATATCTTATGCAGCCGAAGGGGTGAGTAGGGCAGCTAGCTCAGGTGTAGCCCTCAGGAGACCAGCCTGGATGCGCCTGTGTCGTTTTGCGGATGCCTTCAAGTCTCCCTTCACTGGCTCCCCCTTTGATGGGTCCTCACTCTTTGGGACCAAAGTGAAAGACACCCTCACCAGATGCGAGCAAGAGGGAAAGACCCTGTCTGCCGTAGGGGTCCGTTTTTCCCTTCTATCTAGGCCTTACCCCAAGGCTCAGAGGGGAGGAAAAATGTGGCTCAAAAAGTCACAGAAGTCTTTCCCTGCCGCTCAAGGTGAGTCCCCCTCCAGAGGCAGAGGAGGGGGAGGCTATTCTGGAAGACGCGGCCCTAGGGGTAGAGGAGGCCCTCGCAATTCGGGAGACCGTAATTCCTTTCATGGGCCTTCCTATCATCGTCCCTGATGTATTGCCTGCCTGTGCTATTCCGGAGCCAGTCGGGGGCCGCATTTCATTGTACCCGGAAGCCTGGGCAAGTATCACTCAGGATCGATGGGTGCTTCGAATAGTTACCGGAGGTTATTCCATCCTCTTTTTATCAGACCCCCCTCCAGTCAAGAGAATCCCAGACGTTCCACCCAGTCAAAGGGATCACGCAACACTAGAAATTTCAAAGTTGCTGGAAAAAGGAGTCATCCAACCTGTCCCCTCAGACCAGATCGGATTAGGGACTTACTCAAGACTCTCTTTGGTGCCGAAAAAAACAGGGGACCTGAGACCCATCTTGGATCTCAGCCGACTGAATCACTACGTTCTAAAGTCCAAGTTCCGAATGGTCACCCTTCAGTCTATTTTTCCGTTACTGGGAAAAGAAGTATGGATGTGCTCCTTCGACCTCAAGGATGCTTACTACCATATCAAAATGGACAGGGCATCCAGGAGTCACGCTTCCGGCTGGGAGCCAGTCATTTCCAGTTTTGTGCCCTGCCCTTTGGTCTCATCACAGCCCCCGGGGTGTTCACCAAGTGTTTGGCAGTGGTGACTGCTCACCCGAGACGTCAAGGATTCCAAGTGTTTCCATACCTGGACGACTGGCTCCTCACCACCCCCACCAGGCATCTTCTCATTCAGGCCAGGGAAATGACCATTGCCCTTTGTCATCAACTAGGAATTACCTTGAACTGGGGAAAGTCTGCCTTGCTGCCCTCACAGCGTGTCACATTTATAGGCACAGAGCTAGACACAGTTCATATGCGGGCGTTCCTGCCCCAAGAAAGGATAGGAGTATTGCAGGGTCAGGTTCATGCATTGTTACCCCTCAAGAAGGTCCAGGCCAGATGGGTTCTACAGCTCTTGGGATCCATGGCAGCCACCATTATGTTAGTGCCTCTAGCCAGATTACACATGAGGCTTCTGCAGTGGCTCCTCTCTGCCCAATGGTCTTTTCAGAAATTTCCCCTGTCCCATTTATCCTACTCGCAGATCGGTGCAAACAGGACCTCTGTTGGTGGCTACTCTCCGCCAACTTGAACAAAGGGAATCCATTTATTCCTATGGCACCTGTTGCCACGGTGACCACCGACACCTCCCAGATGGGGTGGGGGGGGCATTATCTTGGCAGGACGGTCCAAGGCACGTGGCAAGATCACGTGGTACATCTGCACATCAATGTTTTAGAGATGAGAGCGGTGTTACTGGTGTTGCAAGCACTGCAGAGCTCTCTCCCCCTAGGAACGATTGCGATTCACTCGGACAACATGTCCGTGGTGTGGTACCTGAACAAGCAAGGGGGAACCAGATCTTACCCCGTATGCAGAGAGGCTATGCGAGTGTGGCAGTGGGCAGTGTCTTCCCGATGGTTCCTAGTGGCAACGCACATTCCGGGGAAGGCCAATGTGATAGCAGTCAGGCTAAGCAGATCTATTCTGATGCCTTACGAGTGGTCCCTGAACCGCCGAGTTGCAGAACAGATTTTCAACAGGTGGGTCAGCCTTGCTGTGATCTTTTTGCCAATCCCCACAATGCCAAGTGCAGCAACTACTTCACTCTGATCCCCCCACAGGGGGAGTCACCCAGAGATGCTCTAGTCCACGATTGGCCTCCCGGTCTGCTCTATGCTTTCCCTCTGTTTCCTCTGCTACCAAGAGTGATTCAGAAAGCCATTTCCTCGAGAAGCAAGATGATTCTAATTGCCCCACACTGGCCTCGCCAAGTCTGGTTCTCCTTTTTTCATCAGTATGCAGTGGACAGTCCTTGGATTCTGGACCCAGCACCAGACCTACTGACACGCTTGTCGGGACAGTCCCATCCCTCCCTGCGGACCCTCAGGTTGACAGCCTGGCTACTCCACTTCCATCTTTAGTCAGACTTCATCGTTTTTCACCTGAGGTAGTACACATTTCATCTTCTCATAAATCTTCTACCAGGAAGATTTATTCCAGCAAGTGGAAAAGATTTTCAAGTTGGGCTCAGGCCCAGGGACTGGATCCTTTCACAGCCCCCATCCCTGCTGTCTTGGATTTTTTTATCTTTACTTTTTCAGCGGTTCTGCTCCTGCGACCATTAAGGTCCAGCTGGCCGCTATTTCTAATTTTCATACCTCTTACGAACCCTCTCTCATGGCTCATAAACTATGTAAGGCCTTTTTGAGGGGCACCTTGTTACTACGGCCTCCTGTGTCAGAACCCATCATGCCATGGGATTTAAGTTTTGTCTTACAAGCCCTGACTTCACCACCTTTCGAGCCAGCTGCCACCTGTGAATTAAAATTTCTGTCTTGGAAGACTGCATTCTTAATAGCCATCACATCAGCCAGACGGGTGTTGGAGATTCAGGCATTGTCCATCAAACCCCCATATTTAATCTTTAATACGGACAAGGGTTTCCTTGAGATTTAATCCGTCCTTTCTTCCGAAAGTAACCTCTGCCGTTAATCTCAATCAGTCTATTGAGCTGCCAGTTTTCTTCCCTCAATTTTCCAACAAGGCAGAGTTTAGATTTCATCAGTTGGACGTATACAGGCAGCTTCGATTTTACTTACACAGGACAAAACAACTTTGAAAGTCTGACCAACTGTTTGTGTCCTTTTCAGAAAATAGAACAGGTTCCCCTATTTCTAAGATTGCAATTTCCAGATGGATTTCTGATTGCATCTCCTATGTGTATTCGTCAGCAGGCAGAAATTTACCCTTCCCCATCAAGGCTCACTCCACCAGGACTGGTTCCACTTCAGTAGCTTATCATTCCAGGCTATCTTTGGATGAAATTTGTGATGCGGCCATGTGGGCTTCTCCCCACACCTTTATTACTCATTACAAATTAGACGTGGCTTCTAGGCGCCGGGCTTCCTTTGGTTCCACTGTTCTCTGGAGCATCTTCCATTGAGCCTCCCAGGATAGAGGTGCTGGGGACGCTTTCCCGTGAGTAAGAATGTAGGCAAGATTGGACCACATAACATCTAGAAGTTATGTACTCACCATAACGTTCGATGTATGTGGTCCATCTCACCTCACATTCTTACATTCCGTCCCACCTGTCCCCCCCCCTCCTGGAGGATTTGGAGGCGACATTGGTCTTCAGTACCCTTTGGTATTGGTTGTTTTTTCTTTGCTACCCTGGATAGTGTTCTACCTTACTGAACTGTGGTTGTGCATGAAGTGTGACTGTGGATTGCTGCAAACTAGATCTGGGGCTATGGAGCAGTGCAACAAGGGATACCAGGTTAGCCCAGCTGATTAGAGACTTTGTGCTAGAAAAATAAGTTGGCCGAGTCGGAGCCGATGTTCGGTTCCGAACCCGTGAGTAAGAATGTGAGGCGAGATGGACTACATACATCGAACGTTATGGTGAGTACATAACTTCTAGTTTCGGACTATTGTATCCCTAATGAACAGAAAATTAAGGCACAAGATCATTCCTAATTAATTTGTAGGGCACCGAATAAAAGGACTGTGCTCTGAGAATCTCCTGATAGCTCTTGTCTTTTAAGTCTGTGATCATTTTAATTAAGAACCTCTGGGGGTTTTAGTATGTTTGATATGCCTGAGGGGCATTGTATTCTATAATTGATGTGATCAATGCAGAATACAGAGAAATAACAACTTCCTTGGATTTAGATGAAATGCCTTTGTAATTAGCTGCACCAGGTAAACAGATTTCTGAACTGCTTTTGCCACGTGTTTGTCATATAACCATAATGGAGCTCTCTACCCATGTTGCAAGGTCTCTCATCTCACTTTTATTTTGCAGTGGGGTGCTGTCTGTATTGTAAGATGGAGGGATAGAGTGTTTACCAAAGACAGTGATATTGCACTTTTTAGTGTTTAGTTTTAACCTACTTTTGATCACCAGTCGTTGACATATGTGAGTTCCAGTTGGAGCTTCTCTGCATCAGAGGGGAACTCTGTGATGACAACAGATTTGCATTCAGCCACAAACTTGGTTAGCCAGAAATCCTCATTTGAAATTTGAAGATCTGCAAAATAAATGCCGAATAGTAGAGGTCCCAGCACAAAACCTGAGGAACACCACTGTTCACCTTCATATTCACTGATGAACTGAGGACACTTCTGCCACCCTCACTACAATAGTAGTTTCCTTAAGCCTGTATGCTATCCACCTAACTATGTACGGATTAATTTGGAGCTCATTCAGTTTATTTATTATGTTAGCATGGTATGGTGTCAGAAGCTTTAGCTAGGTCAGGCTACAGACAACATGACCACTGTCTACAGCTCATGGTGCCCTCTCAAAAAAGTTGACTTGATTCATTAGACAGGATCTACAGTCAAAGCCAAACTGTTAGTTATCAAGCCTTATAGGATTTTTAATATTGTAGTTAATTAGGTCTATTTTATGTTCCATGGCTTTGCAGGTGAGACTCCCCAGGCTAATATATTTGTATTTTCAGAGTTGAGTGGTGGATTGTCTTTTGTAGTGTCATTGCAACAGCTGTACACCAGACTTGGGGAGTAAAAAAAAAAGTGCCTAAGCTCAGGTTGAATAGCTGTAGGAACAGGTCCTTTAGGTCATGTTGTCTACTGTTTATTAGGCAACCAGTTCTATTATCAGGTCCCATTGATGATAATTTTTTTTTTTTTTTTTTTTTTTTTTTTTTTTGAGAGTACCTTCAACAACTGTTCTTTGGCTATGATAGGGAGTTTGAGATTCTGAGAGATATATGGGCTGTATATAATTGTTTTGAGGTAAAATTTGCACTGAATGTGTTAGCTAGTATGATGGCAAATATCTACTAGATCTAAGTAAAGTAATGCTGTTTTAGTGCTTCTGAGCTATGTTGGGCATTATTCTGTAGATGTTCAATGTTGGATTATTGCTGCAGTTGCCAAAGCTGTAAGGGTTATACCCTGCCAAGGATTTGACCGGTCAGTCTTCAAAGCTTTGATGCACCTTTCAAGCTAACTTTTTAACTACTGTGGGGCTGAAAAAGAGCCACATAAAAGCAGTGGTTAGGGCAACAAATGTTTCAGAGTTTTCTTGACACTGAAATGCACTCCCTGTACAGGCATCGTAGAACTGACTGTTGGCTAGCAATCCTTCAAGGTTAGGCAGCAAGTACCCTTCTGGGGAAAACTTTCCATATCATAAATTTTCTAAGGAAAATCTTTTTTTTTTATCTTTTAATACTTAATAATTTATGGTAGGAAATTTTGTAGGGGCTGTCATTTCATGTAAACAGATTTTTGTCTGGGAAATGCTTGTGTTAAACTGTATAAAAATAATTGTCTGAATTTCTGTGCAGAATAAGTACTGTTAGTGCAGGGTGTGTGGTTTGGGGGACTGTCACTGAAAATTTTACCTCAAAACTTTTAGTTCTCAATCAGAAGGTTTACTGACGTACCCGAACTCTGCTACTTGCATTTCAGGCTCTTTTCTCAAATAGCTGTTGAGCTTGTGCAGTTGACATTCTCCTTGGTTCTCCCTTCTCCTGTCAGCAGGCAGAAAATGTCTCAGAAGTGTTCAGGTGTCAGACTTGCTCCTTCACTGGCTCAACTGCTAGTGAACAACTCTGCTGTGACCAGGGCTGGTTTCATGGCTGTAATTGCTTGAAAGGTCACTAAGGACCAAGAGTTAGACATCTTCTGAGACTTTTGGGCTGTCCTAGCTTGGCAAGGAAGAAAACCACTTTTGTCAATCCATAAGGAAGGAGCATTTAAAGTCTTACAGCATAGCTGAGTTAAGAAGCTTGATTACTGGGCTATTGCCCTTCCATGGGTCAGTCTTTTTCTCCAGAGTGTCTCCCAGAAAAAGAAGGGAAAAAAATTAAGAATGCAGCTTTGCTATGAACATCAAAGACTTTGTTTTTGTGAAGGGAGTTCTTTCTTTCTGTAATGTTTTGAAGCCTGGTTACAGATAGTAAAAGAATTACCTGTCTTTCTGACACTGATTCCCAGCCAGAAAACAGGGACTGAAAGGGAGGTTTTTCATCAGTGAAATCTGCTGAAAGTGTTTCTTCAGATTTCCCATTAGAAGGGTTATCTTTGTCTGAAATTATAGCTAAAATGAAAGAGTTGTTTCAGTGGAAACAGAATGAAATCCTGTCTCCACGCAGACATACTCTGATTTGTTACAACTGGATTTTCCTCAGTCTGCAGCTGTCCTTCCTGTTATAGAGGCCTTAAATGATGATTTCTTAACAGCTTGCAGTATACCTGACAATCAGCCTCCTGCTCCTAAATATCCAGTAGGTTATAGCAGATCCTACAGTTATTTCTGTATTAAAGCTGTCTGCTGATACATATTGTGAATGCTAACCTATTCCCCTGACAAGGATGGAAATGCTTTTAATAGATTTGAGAAGAAAGTTTATTCTTCTGTTACTTCAAATTTCAGAATTTTGAACTGCCAAGTTCAAATGTTAATTTTTTTACTGACTTTTGAGAGCACAAGAAGGGTAATTGTTAACCTTCCTTTATGTGAAGTTAAAACTTCACTGAATATCTTAATTTGATTTGCTTGTCAGGGTACAAGAGATTCCTTAAAATGCTGTTATGATTCTACTGTTGAGTTATGCAGAGCTGTTACTACTGGTCCAGTTATGTAAAGATTTGCTTGGTTTCATTCTCAAAATGTAGCAAAATATGTTAAAGCTGAGATTTTAAGTACTCATTTTGGCAAATATGTTCTGCTTGGCTCTTCTGTTGCTGAGGTCCTTAAAAGATTTATTGAAAGAGAAAAATTGATTTGAGGGGTTACCCAAGTCTTTCAGTCCTCTTTTTCATTTCAGTAATAACTTTCTTTCTGATTCAGGACCATTTTTCAAGAAGTAAAATAAGCAGCTTTGGCAAAGTTTAAAAAAAAAAAAAAAAAAAAAAAAATTTTAAAAAGCAATTTTAGGGAGGCACAAAGAAGAAAGGTGGAGCCTGCCATATCCAAGGACAGTTCAAAAAGTCAGAATAAATACTTGCCCATTCAGTCCCTTAAATGGATCGTCTAGTTTAGGCCTTTATCTTCCCTAGTGGCATCAGGTTATCTCAAACAAATGGGCAATGATGGTTATTCAACAGGGGTACTCATGCTAGTGAGAGTATCTTCATCCTTCTCAGGGGATTCCTCCTCATCTTGTAAACCAAACTTCCCAGTTTTCTCCAGTTATGGAGCAAGTTTTGTCCCAGGGAGTCCTGGAACTAGGGCTTCCATCAGATAGGCATTCAAACATCCTTCTGATGCCAAAGAAAGTGGGAATTTGGACACCAGTCCCAGACCTCTCCTTTCTCAGTCTGTTATGCAAGGCTTACATCATCAGTTCTCTCTGTCTTACTCTTTGGTCTTTCTACTGCAACAAGGGTATTTAAAAGTATCTGACTCAAGTAATTGGTTACTGCAGACTTCATCGTCGTTCCATTTTTGAACAATTTTCCTGTATTTGCAAATTCTTTTTTGCAATCGTCTTGATTCTCTGAAGTGTGCCATGAAACTCCTCCCCGGGTTGCTGTTTAAGTGAACTTAAATAAATCTTTCATTCCTTCCCACAGAATAGTTTTTCTAGGATGTATTTTAGATACCTTCCTAAGAAGGTCTTTTCGTCCTCTGGACGAAGTAAACAGAAAGCTTCCTAAGCTTTTCTAACCAATCTGTAACACCTGCTAAAGAATTTCTCAGGATTCTTAGTTTCATGTTCTCTATGGTTATCATGGTTCCCTTGGTCAGACTTCCCATGAAAAAAAATTCAGTGGTACTCGTGGTCAGTTTTCTCACAGCATCAACGCTCTTATCTTTTCAGATTTTAGTTTTGAAAGAAAGGAAACTCTGTGGTGGGTGGTGCAGTTGTACCTCAGTACAGGTCTCCCCTTCTGTCTTCCTCCATCTGTTCAATCTGTTAGAACAGGTGCCTCAGACTTTGCTTGACAGGCTGTATCAAAAGGGGTGAAAGTGCAAGTTTTGTGGAACACGGAAGACAGACAGACAAAAGCACATAAATGTCCAAGAGATGATGACAGTAGTCAGTGCGCTGAAAGCTTTGTCATGTCTGATCTCCAGTCCCTCTGCAACTAATCACAAAGCATACCACAGTGGTGTGGTATGTAAATAAGTGGGACTGAGGGTGGAGTGGGGAGTACCAGATCCCACCCACTTTGCAGACTTGCCATGATTGTCTGTGACATAGCATCTTACCTCAGTTTGACTCTTCAGGTTTCATACATTCCTTCAGGGCAAAACATTTTAGCAGAAAAGCTGAGCAGGACCAAGTCTTAAATGGAGACTGCACTTTGGGTTCTTCCAGGAATTTATCCAGTTCTACAGAGAATCTCTGATAGATCTGTTTGCCTCCTTTTGAAACAAATAAAGAATTTCTGCTGCATTATTCCTTGCAGACAAGCCTGGAAGATAGATGATTTCCAATTCCCATGGTCAGGAGTGTACCTATATGCTTTTCCACCCTCTGTACTGATATCCTGAAGGACTCTAATTGTGGTGGTGGTTTCTTTTGGCCTAGGCAACAGTGGATGTCCTTCCATTTCACTGTTGCAGTATTCATTACAAAAGGGATCCCGTGCCAAGGGTGCTCTGATGTTCTGCCAGTATACCAAAGCCTTTAGGTTGCTTTAAGGTGCATCGTATGTTATACATATGCTCCTCACTTAGCATATACATATTGTGAATGCTAACCTATTCCCCTGACAAGGATGGAAATGCTTTTAATAGATTTGAGAAGAAAGTTTATTCTTCTGTTACTTCAAATTTCAGAATTTTGAACTGCCAAGTTCAAATGTTAATTTTTTTACTGACTTTTGAGAGCACAAGAAGGGTAATTGTTAACCTTCCTTTATGTGAAGTTAAAACTTCACTGAATATCTTAATTTGATTTGCTTGTCAGGGTACAAGAGATTCCTTAAAATGCTGTTATGATTCTACTGTTGAGTTATGCAGAGCTGTTACTACTGGTCCAGTTATGTAAAGATTTGCTTGGTTTCATTCTCAAAATGTAGCAAAATATGTTAAAGCTGAGATTTTAAGTACTCATTTTGGCAAATATGTTCTGCTTGGCTCTTCTGTTGCTGAGGTCCTTAAAAGATTTATTGAAAGAGAAAAATTGATTTGAGGGGTTACCCAAGTCTTTCAGTCCTCTTTTTCATTTCAGTAATAACTTTCTTTCTGATTCAGGACCATTTTTCAAGAAGTAAAATAAGCAGCTTTGGCAAAGTTTAAAAAAAAAAAAAAAAAAAAAAAATTTTAAAAAGCAATTTTAGGGAGGCACAAAGAAGAAGGGTGGAGCCTGCCATATCCAAGGACAGTTCAAAAAGTCAGAATAAATACTTGCCCATTCAGTCCCTTAAATGGATCGTCTAGTTTAGGCCTTTATCTTCCCTAGTGGCATCAGGTTATCTCAAACAAATGGGCAATGATGGTTATTCAACAGGGGTACTCATGCTAGTGAGAGTATCTTCATCCTTCTCAGGGGATTCCTCCTCATCTTGTAAACCAAACTTCCCAGTTTTCTCCAGTTATGGAGCAAGTTTTGTCCCAGGGAGTCCTGGAACTAGGGCTTCCATCAGATAGGCATTCAAACATCCTTCTGATGCCAAAGAAAGTGGGAATTTGGACACCAGTCCCAGACCTCTCCTTTCTCAGTCTGTTATGCAAGGCTTACATCATCAGTTCTCTCTGTCTTACTCTTTGGTCTTTCTACTGCAACAAGGGTATTTAAAAGTATCTGACTCAAGTAATTGGTTACTGCAGACTTCATCGTCGCTCCATTTTTGAACAATTTTCCTGTATTTGCAAATTCTTTTTGCAATCGTCTTGATTCTCTGAAGTGTGACATGAAACTCCTCCCCGGGTTGCTGTTTAAGTGAACTTAAATAAATCTTTCATTCCTTCCCACAGAATAGTTTTTCTAGGATGTATTTTAGATACCTTCCTAAGAAGGTCTTTTCGTCCTCTGGACGAAGTAAACAGAAAGCTTCCTAAGCTTTTCTAACCAATCTGTAACACCTGCTAAAGAATTTCTCAGGATTCTTAGTTTCATGTTCTCTATGGTTATCATGGTTCCCTTGGTCAGACTTCCCATGAAAAAAAATTCAGTGGTACTCGTGGTCAGTTTTCTCACAGCATCAACACTCTTATCTTTTCAGATTTTAGTTTTGAAAGAAAGGAAACTCTGTGGTGGGTGGTGCAGTTGTACCTCAGTACAGGTCTCCCCTTCTGTCTTCCTCCATCTGTTCAATCTGTTAGAACAGGTGCCTCAGACTTTGCTTGACAGGCTGTATCAAAAGGGGTGAAAGTGCAAGTTTTGTGGAACACGGAAGACAGACAGACAAAAGCACATAAATGTCCAAGAGATGATGACAGTAGTCAGTGCGCTGAAAGCTTTGTCATGTCTGATCTCCAGTCCCTCTGCAACTAATCACAAAGCATACCACAGTGGTGTGGTATGTAAATAAGTGGGACTGAGGGTGGAGTGGGAGTACCAGATCCCACCCACTTTGCAGACTTGCCATGATTGTCTGTGACATAGCATCTTACCTCAGTTTGACTCTTCAGGTTTCATACATTCCTTCAGGGCAAAACATTTTAGCAGAAAAGCTGAGCAGGACCAAGTCTTAAATGGAGACTGCACTTTGGGTTCTTCCAGGAATTTATCCAGTTCTACAGAGAATCTCTGATAGATCTGTTTGCCTCCTTTTGAAACAAA